>NC_044055.1:20752240-20869740 GCF_902167405.1 Gadus morhua | reverse complement strand
TAATGAGCACGCGTCACTCAGAGTTGTCCTGCTTCCTGCGGCCCCTGAGGCGTGTAGCGGGAGGGCATGCACTGAGGCACAGCCCGGCGCCCTTACCGCGTTCATCCATCTCATGCTGCACATAATATCGGGTTTTCGAACAAATTCGCCAAATGCACAGGATCTAGTCAAGTGTGGCACAGTGCGACTGGGAAATAACAACCTACATTTCTGAAGATGCCCCAGTAAAGAATCAAATAAAAATTATGTACGAAAAGTAGGTAATTGAACAAGCAGCAGTACAAAAGTCATTATGTAGATGCCTATACATTCACTCTGCACAGTTCACTATGTCCACTTGTTTTGGTTTTGAAACATTGTGTTTTTACTTGTCTCAGTCTCACCTATCCAGGGCTGCGGAATGACTACAGTCAAATGTTCTGTCCTGAAGGGAGTTGCTTCCTGCATGGTATCCTGACTCACTTAAAGCCTTTTCTTCTGGGTTCTCACTTGATTGGGAGTTGAGAGAAAATGTAGGTTTAGGTTGAGGTTTACACTATAAGGACACGACCATCCTCAGCTAGACATTTGAAAATGTTGCTTTTAATGTGCATGCGTTAATAAAAGCCAATGTACTGTATGATAAGCTGTGTTTGTTGCTATTTATTTTAATGTACTATTTATTCAAATGTACTATTTGAATAAAAGGCCCAACTGAAGAATGTGTCTTGCTTTTAGATATGGATAAACAAAACAGGGGAGAAAGATATGAACAATAAACAAATAGGCTATAAAATACCATTGAAAGAACATTTGACATTTATTTATATGTTAAGCTAGATTGTTGAATTGCTAAAAGAAAGAAAAGGTAATATGTGGTGTGGTTCTAATTTTAGGCCTACTCCTACAGTAGGAGTAGGCCTGAAAGGCCAGTCTGAAAGGAGAACAATGGCCAATTTGTTACTGGAGCATACATCAGGACATGTGGTGACACAAAACAGGACAGTAACCATTGTTAAGTACACAAAACACAGTGGTGTCAATTAGATAACTAGACCCCTTTCATTTGCTTCTACATTTTTTCTATTTCCCCTCCTAAAAATAGTTGCATTTTTCATGCTTCGTACAGACGATATAAAGTGTTACTTAGGGTTCTAGGTATATGTGGTATGTGCACGCATATGCATAGTGGTGGAAACTGCATAAAATACGCCCTAGGGACATTTCTGAAACCAAAATCAGAAGTTACTCAAGAGGGCAATACATGCCTTCCAAACACACAATGTAAATGATTAAGCATAATGCAACACAATGATTCATATACAATGTAAGAGCCAAGAACAGGATCCCTAAGCTGCACAATGGGTTTCACAGAAACACTTGGGGGGATGCGCTGGTAGGGGGTGCTAATGTGTGACAAACTCTCAACCACCCGCACCCCACCACCGCCACCCAAAGCCCACCCAGCTCCCTGCGATCAGGCGATGACAGCCTCGGCCACCGTTTGGGGGACGCTCTTCACAGCAAAGGAGGCGAAGCAGTCGGTAGTACGGCGACAGATGAGGACACGTCTGGAGATGACCTGGGCGCAGTAGGGTTGTAGTGGCGCTAAGGGACAGGACGGCGGTGCTTTTAGAAGAGCGATGGACGAGCCCAACATACTGAGACGTCGCGGTCTGCAGGTAACCAAGCGGCCAGCAGTGCTCTTATTCTGCCTACATAAACAGCAGGCCCACTACGTTTGTAATAGGAACACGTGCTGTGCATGTAATATGGATGGTGGTGTGCAATAGGCTTCTCACAGCGTCTGAGAGAATATTGTGTCAACGATGCAAAAAAATGTTGACGTGCATGAATGTTGCTGTTAGAATTGAGGATGGCCTCACGCCGAAGATGTCAACGTTTAGCCGAGGAAGGTGTAGTGTAATGTCAGAGCGTCAAAAAGGATATTTAATATAACGACATCCATGACAAACCCGATGTTTATATGATTGGGTTCAGAATTGTTATTATTATGAGGAGTAGCTATTCAACGTGCTGCTTTAATTGTGGCAATGGGCATATCACTGACTAATCAAATTGCCTCCAACCAATGCGCATTCCTTGATACTTACGAACAATATGGTGATTAAATAAGGGCACAACTGCAATTTAATAGGAGAATACAACCTACTACAGACTGTAGGCGCTTTGGTGAATCTCCATCCCTGGGTTGCCTTGGTGACAGGGGCATAGAATCCCAGGATTGGCAGACCCATTCCCGTAGTCCTATAATGTGTCGAGGATGTTATCGAGAATTGTGGACGAGGAGGAGTTTTAAGAAGGTTCAGCTGTTTTCTGATTAAACAAAGATTTAACTTATCCAAACAGCTTCCCTTTCTCGTTCTAGGCTCATTAGGAAAGTGAGAGTTTTACATTATTTTATTTGAAAGAACATTTAATGCACATGCATAATATAAGGCTATTTGTATTGATGGATACATGGTAGCTAGATATTCCTTAAATCACTATTGTAACAATCTACATATATCATCTTTATTTTTATGTAAAACAACAACTAACAAGGGAACAAGCAAAAAAAAGAAACAATTAACTCAATACTCATTACTAATTGATGATGAAAATGCAGGTAATCTAATGCTGAACTGTATGGGCATTGATTCATTATATTCATTCAGAATGTTTTGCTTTTAGCGAAGGTAAACGTTAACGGGTTGCAATATCAGAGGAGATGATTAAGTCAGTGCACTTGACTGTGAATCAATTTGATACAAATTTATTGTAGCAATGTTACTTCCTCTTTCACACAAGAAACCAAAATATTAGGACCTGTTACAGGATATTCTCCATACCCTTTTCAGGGCCTCTGGATTCCAACTTCTCTGTAGTGTGAGATAATTGAATTGTTAGGGAACACACACACACTTCAATTAATCATGTACATCTTTCTGTCCACTATGCTCCTGTTGCCCTGAGCGCCTACCAACAACGTTCTAAAGACCCACTTGGCTCACATGAGATCTAGGCCACAACAGAGCTAATTATCTCCCTGCTGCACAAGGACCACAGGGAAGAGGAGGCCAGAGATTTAAATAAATAATGCATAAATAATGTGTTTGATTGGGGAATGAGGAATCAACATTTGACTGTTACGTAGGTTAGGAAGAATGAGAGAGAGAGAGAGAGAGAGAGAGAGAGAGAGAGAGAGAGAGAGAGAGAGAGAGAGAGAGAGAGAGAGAGAGAGAGAGAGAGAGAGAGAGTCTCCATTAAGTGAAATGCTTAGTTTCCCTTTAAATATAACAATGTAACCAATATAACAAAAAGTTTATCCTCTTTATCTTCTCTTATTTTCATTAACACCAAATACTGAATTCAATTTAAAGTATATAAGTATACATATCTTCAAAAGCCACATAAAATATTGTATATTTTTCCTATACACAAATTTTATATTTTTCTGCTATACACAAAAAACAATGACAGTACTGTCTACACAGTTTGTGTTTTCATTTAAAATGAAAAGGGGAAATTAATCTTCTTGTTTAGTGCAGGCACGCCTTTTTCTGTATAAACAGCAATTTGTGCATTGATGCATCTGTGGACATGAAAACATGGACAAACAGGAACGTCTTAGCAGCCTTTCCCTTATCTTCCTTATTCTCTCCCTTTCAGAAGGAGTTGAGTTTACCACGTAGAGGAAATGTGTAAGTACCTTCAATCTATTTAAACCTATTTAAATAGATTCTCTCTCTCTCTCTCTCTCTCTCTCTCTCTCTCTCTCTCTCTCTCTCTCTCTCTCTCTCTCTCTCTCTCTCTCTCTCTCTCTCTCTCTCTCTCTCTCTCTCTCTCTCACCCCCCCCTCTCTCTCTCTCTCACCCCCCCCCCTCTCTCTCACCCCCCCCCCCTCTCTCTCTCTCTCACCCCCCCCCCTCTCTCTCTCTCTCTCTCTCTCTCTCTCTCTCTCTCTCTCTCTCTCTCTCTCTCTCTCTCTCTCTCTCTCTCTCTCTCTCTCTCTCTCTCTCTCTCACTGATATTTGCATGGCTCTTTTCGTAGTGAGCAGTGAGAGCTTTGACCGCAGCCTCAAGCTGAATGTCGGATGGGTTTCACTGCCCGGACAGGTTTAACAACAAATCCTCCTATGGGCTGGCGGCGAGATAGGGCTCAATACAGTTTACCATCAGCACAATGGACCAGCTTTCAGCTTGTCTTCAACAGACTGTAGGCAAACAGCTGCTGGGAACTCTTTTTTTATACAACTTTATAAAGTTGATCTGATAGTTATTGATGTGATATTCTGCGATATTGTATCGGAGAGGCAACAATAGCATGGAAGAGCTTTGAGAAAGAAGCTTTTCATGTTGTCTTTTTTGGTTTATGTTTTGTTGTTGTCTGTCATTGTGCTGTGGATGTGAACAAATCACATGATTTCACAGAGTTATCACCAGTTGGGTTCCATAGTGTGGCATGTTAGCTGCCGCCATGGACACCAAGTCAAGCAACCTCCGACTGAAAGCAACAGCCTCGAGGTCCGACTTGTTATTCTGCATGGCACTAAAGATGTACTCAGTTCTTTAACTGTCAACCGCGACCCATATAAGTGAGGAAAACAATTTTTTGGGGGTTAATTTGGATTATTACATTATTCTTTGCCAAAGATTTAATCAGCATTTTAATAAAAGTTAATTATATTACAGCGTCAATATGTTGTTGATTCTTGATTTTAAGTGATGTATGGTAAGCTCATTTCCCATGTGGATTCATATAATTATTATATAGAAATAATGTATCCATCTATTTGTAAATGGGTCATCTTTACAACCATAGCTGTACGCAACTATTCGATTTAGGCTAAATAAAGCCAAGCTTAAAGAGCTATTGCTAGAAATTATAAAAGAGGGAAACTGAATACTGTAGGACAGGGGTTCCCAACCTTGTTTGTTCCAAGGACCGGCATATTCATAAAAAAAAATTGGAGATCCGGCAGACAATTTCAATGCCCATTTTTTTTAGATGCAGAATTTTGGATGTGGCTTTTTTTCAAGATGGTTTATTTATTCACAACAATTAGAGCGACAGCAATGAAACGATTGAGTCTCAGGATCCCTTCAACAATATAAATAATGTAAAAACTACAATTTATATGAGAACCACAAGACAATTCACCTGCGACCCAAAAAATAAAAAATCGTATGTATATAAAATTCGAGTCCTGTTTCTAACGTCGTCCACGAACCGGCTACGGTCCGGGGACCATGGGTTGGGAATCGCTTCAGTAGAACACGTGAACTCCATGACCGTCCCAGTACCCTTGTCTTATGACCACTTCCTCTCCCACATTGGCCCCACCTCTCCTCTCAAGATGTGCTGCTGCTGCTGCTGACATGGTCGCATCAAGGCTGCCTCGGTGGAAACTTTCTATCACTGTACTGTTTGGGCGAAGAGACCACCCGACCAAAGCCTCAGCGAAGGACTAATGGCAGTTTTCTTTTCGCTCAATAAAACAAGGCAAAGTGGAAAACTGAGGCGGGGATGTCAAGCCCATTGGCGGTCTACTGGGCTGCCCTGCCCGGTGTAAAGAATCGCTTTGAGCCGACGCTACAAGGACTTTATCGTTTTGGACGTGGCGTGCTTTACTACCAGAAATAATTTGGACAAGGGGAAAATGAAGGGATTCGATCCTTTTATCATGAAAACACTTCTTTACTAGTAGAGGACGATTCTCAGTTCGGGACTCTTTGCCTTCTCCACTCCCATCATGTCCGACCAAAACCACTACTGGACGCTCTTGCCGAGCTACAAAACCAGTTTTGTAACTGGGAACATGATGAAAAGAACAAAGGGGTAAATAAAAGACCATAACCAAGTTGTAGTAATATGCACAGTATTGCATGAAGGGTGTGCTTGTTGGCCTGTATTCATTATTATTCTGCACTTCTGTGGGCTGAGCTGTCCCTCCCTTGCATGGCTGGACCAACTGCGATGTGTTGAACGCCTCGATCGAGGCGTGTTATTGTGTATTTACTCTGAACACACAGCTATGTACACCATGCTAACATGACCGGCTAACCTAATCCGGCTCTGGTGGTCTCTCGGTGTCAACATCAGCCTCCTGGTGTGTCGATACATCCGTCCTGTGTGTGTGGTTTCCGGACAGGAACGTGGCCCAAGTGGAGCCCAATGTCGTGGCCATATTCACTAGGGCCCCCACAAAGGGGTCCACGCACCGGGGTCCACTAGGGCCTAGTGGAGCCCGATGTGGTGGACCCCAGTGTGGGGGCCCCAGTGGTCATCGGTGTGAGGGCCCAAGTGGCCCCCGATGTGGTGGCCCTAGTGGCCCCTGGTGTGGTGGGACAGCAGCAGCAGTAAAATGGGTTTATTGTCCTGGAGAAGCTGCCAGCAGTCGCAAACAGACCCTGTAAAGGGACACAATATCCTACAGGGGATGATAATACATAAATGTGTTAATGACGAATTTATACTAAATTCCCTTTTAATATGAAACAACACACAGACTGCGTCTTTGTTTTTATGCATAGTGGTAACCTGCTCGACCCCCCCGGTTATACTGATGCTGTCCAGTACCTAGTTTAATGTAACAGCTGTGGAAATAAAACCGTATGTTTCGGAAATATGGCAGCACTGCAGTTGGCACATTTGAGCTTCAATAACATGATGACTAATGCCTTAATGGAGTCTCTTCTACCGATAGACTGGATCAAACATGTCAGCTCACCAATAGTTGGCAAGCATCCATCCCCATTCGCTGTCCTCTGTAAACCCGCCCAGCACTACCACTAGTTCATACTGCCTTACACTGGCACTGTTGTTCCTAGTGCAGAACCATGAATAGTTTCATCAATGATGTGTGCAGACAACTCCCGTCACATGATCCTGCTGGGGCACATTGTTGTTTTGATTCAATTTTCTCTATCTCTCCAGACTCCTCCTATAAGCCAGTAGTGATTGAATGGCTCACTCTGTGTTTATTTACTTAACTGATAACGTCCATGGTATGCCATTTAATGAGTCTGGTATTTCTTTGTTTGTCCCAAGTCCACCTTAAGTTTAGTTTGGGCCCCAGATACCCCTCTCTGACCCAATCTCCAGTCTCCCCTTTTGAGACCATTATAACTTTATTGGTTTGAGCCCCTGCCTTATTATATTTTAGAATAAACTGGCATCCATGACATATCCAGGATGAACATCACAATATGATGCTAATGGGAACGAAGAGGATTTTTGGAATACATAGGAAAGCAAACCAAAATCAAGTCCCAGTTCCCATCATATTTGTAGCGGCGATAGACGTGTGTGTACATCTTTAGATTGCTGTCCATCTACAGCATGCATAGAAAAGACAGCTGAATAACAGAGCCAAAACAACAAACACCAGACTCCAGTACTGTGAGCGTCTGTCTGTGCTTTATTGTTATTGTAAACCACATTGCATCAACAAGTCTCTCCCCCCCCCCCCCCCTCCTCCTTCCTCTCTCTCCATGTAGGGCTCGCAACAATAAGAGGCGGAGTCTGGCCATCGGCACCCCGTCGCCCACGCTATCACGGCCGCTGTCCCCCCTCCCTCTGGCCACAGGTACAGGCTTGTGTGTGTGTGTGTGAGACATACAGACAGACCGACAGACAGACAGGTTCACACACCAGGCCAACGGGTCTGAGTGGAGTTGCAAAGCAACATGGGAGTTGTCAGTGAAAGCTGAGCAATTGACGTGGTGGCACTAAGCCAGGCGTTTTGTTTTGACACGGTGCGGGGCCAATGGTTAAGATGGTAAGTCATGTAGTGAAGGCAAGGTTGAGCCTGTGGTTCAGCAGACAAGGAGGGGGTTGGATCATATGTGTTGGTACCGACGATGAATGAAAGTGGGAAAGGAGTTTTGTTCCAACCGACAGTGACTCGAACGATGAACTAGTGTAAACACATCCGACTCATTAGGGGGGGAATATACAAGCGGTATACTGTAGACACGTCAACTAAATTCACATATCTGGATCCTTGTCGACAGTTTGATGGTTGAATGCATGCATGTCTTTTGATGGTTGACTGCTTATTTGAGGGTTACACGCCTGCTTGTGTTTGTCTAGCTGGTAGCAGTCCGGCAGAGAGCCCCAGAAATGTGTCCACCAGCTCATCTGCCAACTTCCAGTTTGCCCGCAGGTAAGAACTGTACAAAATACGAACAAAAACAACATTGAAGTTTTCTAGCTTCTTAACAAGACACCCTATCAAAGAGTGTCTTGTAGGATTTCCTTGACTTTGATGAAAAATTGGTAGTTGGAAAGTTTTAATTTGAATAAAGCCAAACCAAGCAGCCAGCAAGAAGAAGGCCTGGCTGCAGGTTGGTAGGTGGGGGGTGTTGTGAGGTGGGGAGGTGGGGCTCGTGGCAGTTTGGCATTGGTCAAGCCAGTTAAAAGCCAGGAAGTCATTGCACTCAGGCATCACCCAGGGCAGCCGTGATAAAAGAACAACTGCTGCGAGTGGGTTCCATCCTGTCCTCAGAGGAGTATGAACAGCCGACCGTAGCAAGAGAGAGAGAGAGGGAGAGGTTCTAGCCCATCAGTCAATTTGTTTTCGTACACACTTTAAGGAAGTATTATTTATAGTTAATTACTTACAATGGCTTTGAGTTGCTTTGGAGTTTTATTACATTAGGTTCGCTGAAACCACCAGGGGATACACCTTTGGAGACGATGGAAGGAATTTTCTTGGCACCATACTGCATGACTCATCTAAATCATTTCAGATTTATTTTTTCCGAAAGCGCTGCTGTGACTGCACTTGGTAGAGCTCTACTGACTCAATTTGTTGTCGGACGAGTGCAGAGCCACATATTCTCTTTTGGATTGTTGTTTAGAAGACATCTCCTTCGGTGTGTAGGAATGGGGATCGAGACCCGGGTCAGTAAGGACCGGGTTCACAATTTCTAAAAACCTGAAAATCATAAGATCCGAGCCTATCGGTACTGCTATCAAGTCTTGCGGGTCCTACAACATATATTATATCTCAAGAGACGAGTCATGTCCTTTTGAATTAAAACATTGGTTTACAAATAGGGAGGCACCGTATATTCGGCCACCGAAAATGGCCTAAAACATAATTTTCCGAAGGAGTTAAAAGGCCGGATTGTTAGAAAACGTTCAGTATTAAATAAATATTTATCAAATTTGTAATTGATATTTTTTATTGAAAAGCAAGACAAAAAAGTTTATAAAGGACATTTAATTGTTTGATTTATGCAATGATGAAAAATTAAAACAAAATGAATGAAAAACAGCAAAAGCCACATTCGGTATTCGGTTTCGGCTTTCGTTCAACTGTTTCAGTATATTCGGTTTCGGCCATGAATTTTCATTTCGGTGCATCCCTATTCACAAACATACATCGATTGCCTAATGTAGTTAGGGAATTCAAGTGAATTGCCTGCCAATCGCCGTTAAACTAAACAAAGAAGAGTTGAATTGGCTTACCCCCTTGATGTTTCCTTTCTCATTTGGTCAGTGGGTGGTTTGATAGGATGGCTAACCGTGCAAACGTTCAGAGGCTTGGCTACAATACAGGGAAGCCAAAGTTTAGGAGGAAGCGAAATGCCATTTATGCGCAAAGTAATTTCTTGTAAGGTAGGGGCCCAAAATCAAGTCTTAAGCACCTCAACGTTGCGCATCGTGTAAAACCAAAAACAAGTTCCTTTAACTGATACTGGAACACCACCAACGCCATTGCAGGACAGTCCTTCACTCACGGTGCGTTCACCCCAACTTCTTACCAAATCCCATTCAATGAAATGATGTACAATTGATATGATCCAAGAATATGTATGAATATGAATCTTGCTGCTGGCTAAACAGCTGCCTATTGCGTTCCTCTGGCCAGCTTGTTTTCTGACCTTCTTAAATGTAATGACTAGAGATCTGCTCCATGTTTTCTTCCATTTGTTTTAAACATGGCAACATCTGAGAGTTTAAAAATACATTTTCCAATAGCGATATAAGGTTTTAAGTTTCCTGGTAAAAATGCAAGATTGAATAGACCAATTAACAGGCAAGGTATGCAGCATCATACAGTCATAATACTAATATTCCTAACTAATATACTCTAATAACTAATATACATTTTATATTATTATTACTATTTACCATGGTAAAAATATCGTGTACAAGACGGTAAATTACTCATCCAAAAATAATAAGCATTAACCAACACTTTAGTGTGTAAACAAAATACTTAAACATGAAACATAAACCAAAAAAATAAATCGCTTAAACAATAAAAGTAAAAAAAGTTCTGTGACAAATGTTTTTATTGTCCCGCCTTTCCTTCAAATAATGCAAAAGTATCGATAGCCGGTATCAATAATGACTTTGATTGTAAGGGAGTCTCCAAAATGGATTCCATATCCATTCAAATGAATGATCCCAATCCCTCCAACCTCAAGGGAGTGATGCATGAAGCGCAGCATTCAATATCACACTGGAGCCGGTGACAGATATTGGATATGAACCAGATGAGCCACGCCGCTTGTGTTATTACAGAGGCTAATCCCCTCTGCTCGAGCACGTCATGGTTCCCCAACGAAAGTGTTCTCCCAATGTTGTTATGTCCCCTCTGATTCAACTGTAACCCTACCCATACAAACATAAGCTGCTCCTCTCCCCAGTATTAACCTCATCGAAAAAAAGAAGAAAATACATTTCATCTGTGTGTGGCGTTGAATCTATCCTAAGATCTAGTCAAACAAACAGGCTTGCGCTCTCTTTGTGGATCTCGGTTGAATCAGATAAAGGGCAGGCGAAAGAGCAGGATGAGCCTGGGGTGTAATATTAGTAACCTGATACGAAATGAAAAGATTAAATGCTTGAGGTTGACGGTAGACATGAGCTAGGGACAGTTATTGTTGTTGTCGTGTGATGGAGCAGGACGGTAGCTCAGTCGGTGTGCAGTAGCTCCCTGCTGGTGGTGATTTGGGACAGACAGGACAAAACTGTCAGAAAGGCATTGCTGGTCACCATCGTTAATCCCTGTACTCTCTCACCCCATATCCTTTTCTCTTCTCCCTGTATCTCTATGTCTCTCTCTCTGTGATGTCCTTCTCCTGTAGTCAACTGGCCCGCAACGAAAGGTATCACATTTCACTTATCCTCTTTTATAAAAAAATGATATAATTGATATTCACTGTATACATACTCTTTTTAAGATTTTGTGATAGGGGAGCATTAAAACGTCATGTACCTAAATAACAAAGTCTAAATGTTTCACTCTCTAAACAGTAAAGGCCGAACCCAAAACATTGACAGATACATCATATCAATAGTAGTGTTCTAGTCGTCTGACGGTGTTGTTGTTCACGGTGTTGTCTGCAGAGCGGATGGAAGGCGGTGGTCTGTGGCTTCTGTTCCGTCCTCTGGTTACTGCACCAACCCGCCCAGCTCCTCGGTGTCTGTGAGTACGCTCACACAACACCCCCTGCCGTCCTGCCTCTCTCTCTCCCCGGCTGCGAGGCTCTCTGTCTCTCACCCCTTCACGGCGCTCTCACCAAAATCATCACCATCACCATTGAACACGCGCACACGCGCGCGCGCTCTCTTGCATGGTGTATCTGTGTGTTGTGCCTCCCCCTTGACTTCATCAAATATGCATCTGCTTTGTAAACCAGTGCCCCGGGAGGGGTTGCCTCGGCGTGTCAGTACGGAGCCAACAGGCAGAGGGTCCTCCAGGCTGCGAGGCAGACGGCTGCTGCAGCCTGGTAGCTAAAGACTGTGATGCTGTCGCTACTGCTCAGATTACAGTGACCTTTATCCCTGGCTTTCCTTTATATGACTTTAGAGACAGCTGACGGGACAAGCTTTGGATATCTTTTATGAATTTATATTGATATAAATCGGGTTTCAATGGTTGCGTGTTTTTAACATCAAATGGGATGGGATCCACCTCGACATTTCAGAAAGTTTTAGACCTTGTGTCGTTAAAGATTGAGATACAGACGTACAGATTGGGATGGACAATTTTCACTTGAGGTGCATTGTTTTTCATCATGATAGAGGGATGTGTTCTGCAGTGAGGCATCGCTAACAGATTTCTACTTCTTTATCATCATCATTCATTGCTATTAGATTATCATGTCTGCTTTTATCCAAAGTGATGAACAGCGAGGTACAGGTCATTAGAGTGGGTTAGCCATGTTGCTCACAGATGCCTACAGACACCAACCACGTGTCCAAGTGACACAACCGACATTTCCTTTTGCTGTTTTTGTTTATGCAACTTTTGTACACTTTGACAAGCAAAGCAGGATTGTAGGTCGAGCACAGTGCTCATCACCAAACCGTCAGCTGTGAGTTATGTTTATTTGACTTTGTTGCTGCCCATTTTAACCGCCTTTCCAGAAACCCCGGAAAAGTACCGGAATTGGTTGGGCTGATCGCTAGAAAAACATTGGAAGGTGTTTTTCAGGTTTTTCCTTTCTCTAGATGACATCATTGCCCGGCAAATATTAACATAACAGCTCATTTCCTCGTTTGGCACTTCTTGTGTTGGTTGACTGAGGCAGGTGAGGGAGTTAGCTGGTTATATGGTTAGCTGGCTGCTGACAGGTTATCTACCCAGGAAGGAATCTGGGGCCTTGAAATTGCGGTCTGTGAATAAAAAACCAAAGGCAGAACAATAAGCGGGCCTTCTGTACCAGCAGCATTTGCGACGGCGTGCACCACACGGCTCGGAGACGGTGAGGTCAGGCCTCTGGGCACAATGCTCCTTTCAGGCCTGGCTGTCACTGAGGCCTTTATCCCGCATCGCTCGCAGCTCACCCTCCTCCGGTTTCCTCTTTGGACTAGTTTCTGATTGCCTTTCTCTCACTGCCGTTAACCCTAACTCCTACTCTCTGTTACCCTCGCTCTCCCTTCCTCTCTCTCTCTCTCTCCGTCCCTCGGCCTGTCTGTCTGTCGCTGTCCGCTATTGATTCTGTTTTTATTTATGTCGCTCTGCTTCCCCCCGTGCTGCCTCTTGTTCGCCGTGCGGTTTCTTCCTGTCTCAAGGCAGATTAAACGGTTGTGTGTCTCAGAAGGTCTCTTGTGAAACCTGACCCCCCAAGCAGGCGTCTCATAAAACCGAGCGGGCCCAGCATCTCACACATTGTGGCTCAGAGAGGTTCAAACTAAGCAAGCGAAGGGTCTGATATGACACAAGAGCCCACATAACAAAATAACGCACGCTATCAAGGATATAAAAAAATGTAACTTGCATAATAATAATGATGTAGGCGTTACCGCCGACTATATTCATAGCATACTGTAGGCCAATGTTCTACATATCTAAATCCGTATTTATTTCAACGTGATATCCAAAGCTACGAAGAAACATACAGGTCATGAAGCTTCACTGGACGGAGAGAGAGACACACACAGACGATTGGGTGTTTCGGCATTGTTCTGACTCGCGTGCACAACAGGATGTTCTGAATATCGGAAGCTGATGGGAATATGAAACGTGTAACACTATCACCCTCTTTCCACTCCGATCTTTCTCTTTCTCTTTCTCCTTCCTCCTCCACCCCCACCGCCAGTCCTCCTCTTCCCAGGAGTTGCTCCACCAGCTGCCGCACCAGCCCACACAGGACGACCTCCACTTCCTGTTCAAACACTTCCGGAGCACAGAGAGCGTGGCGGACGAGGAGGCGGGCCACGCCCCGCCCGTCGTACGCCTCCGCTCCCGCAGTCTCAGGTAGGCCCACACACCTCAACACCTCAACACCTGCTCACACCCATTTCAGACATGACCCCCTTTAGACACCCTGCACATCTACTGGCACACCCGCCTTCAAACTACCTCTAGATCCAGCTTAGACCTACCTACAGACCTATCTCTAGGTCTAGGCTAGCTTCAGGCCACCGTCTGACCTCGCTCTAGGGCTAGACTAGCCTCATGCTACCGTCAGACCTCGCTCTAGGTCTAGGCTAGCTTCAGGCCACCGTCTGACCTCGCTCTAGGGCTAGACTAGCCTCATGCTACCGTCAGACCTCGCTCTAGGTCCGGACTAGCTTCAAGCTATCCTTCGGATCCATTTCAGGCCTATCTTATGACCTGCCTACAGCTCTCCCTCAGGCGTACTTTCAGCCAACCTTCCCACCTGTCCCATTCCGTGACAACACTATCTTCAGTGTGAAGACACAGCTAAACTTCTGCTGCTGCGTTTCCGTGCACCGTCGGAGCGGAAAACCTCTTCAGATACAAGAAAGGTCCCTTTAGCATTGTGAATAATCCTGAGAGATAAACGATGACTACTTCATCCGCACAGGCTGAACGTGACTAATGGGATGTGGCTCGAGTGGAAACATTAAACATGGCTGTCCGGTGAGCTCATGAATGCTCGCCATCCACAGAGAGCGGAGCGCAGGAGATTGGTCATTATCTCAGAGCTGCTCTCTGTGGTGCACATTCCTAAAGAAGGAGCACTCAGACGTGGTGTTGCTCTGACCTGACCCCAGAGGCTGCTGCCTAGGGCCTCGGGACACTCTTTATGAGTGGCTGGGGGGAGGTGGAGGAGGAGGAGGAGGGGGAGGAGGAGGAGGGAGAGGGGGATGAGGAGGAGGAGGAGGAGGTGGCGGCGATGGGGACTTGGTCGGGGATTGGGTTTCCTGTGACGCGTTCCAGCTGGCTGTCGGCTACATGGAAGGTTCTGGACCTGCTGGCCCCAGTGGTCACGGTGTCTCACCGTAGTAATCTTAAGAAGTGGAGAAGCGTGTCATCGAGTAATGGATTAGGTCAGTGATTTAGAGACGTGGCTGCTGAAGGGTTCTGAACACGTTTTGTTCAGACTTTTAATCCTCAGAAGTAGGAGCATGTTATGAATCAAACCCCCGGCTGATGGACAGGTCTTTAGCTTGGCACGGTTATGAGGGGCATGCCCTCTGTGTTGTTCTGACTCTTTAAGACTGTCTACCAATCTAAAAGTAACGATCCACTCCAAGAAAATCACCTAATTGGACTGATGCTTGCTTGTGGGTTTATAATTGGAACGTTTCATATGCTTAGCTGCAACTTTCAGCCCAAACCATGGAGGAAACACCAAGGAACCGTCTCCGTTGAGGCAGCCCACGTCGTTTATTCAACCAGGACAAGCATTCATTTTGTCTGTTGGTCAAGTCCCACACTGAAATGACTGCACACACATTGCGTTTTTACAATTGCCCCGAAATAGACTTTGCACAAGTGTTATGTGAAACGATGCCGAGGGGAGTGTTTCCACGCTGCGAGGGCGCCCCGTCATTCAACTAGACGGCAGCTCATGGGAAACCTCTCAAGGCTTACCGTTGGTGCTACGGCATGCGTGAGCCACTCCAAGGAGACCCCCTGAAATAGCATGTAATGTCTTGTTTTGTGTTGGTGTGCAAGGGGGGGTGGTTATTTCTGTCGTCGATGATGACAGTACGTTGATTTGCAACGGCTGTGTCGCGATTCAAGAAAGTGCAACTGAACACCGTCGTGCACAACAGATGTGGTCAGAAGGAGATCGTTGGTGAGAAGTGTTATCCGTTGAGGTTTTACGTGCATATGCTCTGTGGCTCAAGTGGTATGGCAATACAAATTGTAGTGAATAAATATATATACAATACAATATTGGATTCAGTAACAAATTACAACTTTGCTGTGTTGTTGTGGGACGACGATATAAGATAGCAATTCGTGTAGAGGAACTGATAATGAATGATCTGTTCTGAGGTCTTCCACATGCGGTTAATATTTCCTTTGCATCCAGTGTGAAGACATGCCTTTCTCTGCACGAGCCAAATAGGCAGTCCTTCCTACATTTACAATCTTTTAAGCAAGTTTCGTTTGTGTTTCTCTCCTGCAGCCCCGGTCGGACCTGTGGGACGTTTGACAACGAGATTGTTATGATGAACCATGTTTACAAAGAACGCTTCCCCAAGGTACGGCGCGCTCCACCTGAGCTCCTTGTTTTTACTTCTTGTTTTGAACGCGACGTTAAACGACCACGTCACAGTTAACAATCCTACTACCATTCCATGCATAGTCTCCTTTATTTAGTTTTTTTTTACGATGCGCGTTTTGTTTAAGCCGTGCGTGCAGGCGTGCGCCTCAACCCACGCAGGTCATCTCACACCATCCTTGCAGCATTCTCATTGTTTTAGTTCTCCGGGGTTTTGCAGGGTGTCCCGTGTAATGCCGATACCCCCGCCCCTCCCCTAGACTAAATGCCTGGTGCGTCCCCCCGCCCCTCCTCTCCCCAGGCCACGGCCCAGATGGAGTGTCGTCTGCTGGATGTCATCGCAGAGTCGTGCACCGGCAGCGCCCTGCCCCTGGCGGACGGCGTGCTGGGCTTCATCCAGCATCAGCTGGTGGAGCTGGCCCGCGACTGCCTGGACACGTCCCAGAACGGCCTGGTCACCTCCCGCTACTTTGTGGAGCTGCAGGAGAAGCTGGAGAAACTGCTGCATGAGGTGAGGGGGGACTGTGTGTGTGTGTGTGTGTGTGTGTGTGTGTGTGTGTGTGTGTGTGTGTGTGTGTGTGTGTGTGTGTGTGTGTGTGTGTGTGTGTGTGTGTGTGTGTGTGTGTGTGTGTGTGTGTGTGTGTGTTTGGCTTATTCATGCATGTTGGGTATAGTTGCTGGTACAAGTTTGTACTGGTTACCGGAAGACGTTTGTACTGGTGTGGAAACATAGATTGAGTTTGTTGAAGTCCCCATATAGAATTTTACAATGCTCCCTATTATGGTACCCTATTATGATGTAGGCTGTTTGAAAGCATAACAACTCTAGGTAAACAATTTGAATCTGTTTTTTTACTCCTAAAGTTTTTATTCCAATTGTCATCAACATTCAGCAATTGTAACAGTTAGATTAAATGTCATTGCAAGGCCTGTAATTGCCATCTGGGACATAGTATGTCTTTGAATTATATATTTGCTATGAGAACATTGTATTTTACAGTTTGCGTGGTTTTGTCGTGAGGTTAACCATGTGATGACCTTGTGATTTATTAACATAACATACATACACGCAAGCAAATGGAAATGTGTGTGCTGCTCTATGCAAAAGTTAACCTTTCTTTATACAGATGGCTCGGCTAATGACATCATCTTTCTGATGGAGTTGGCTAACATCATCGTTAGTCTGTTTGACAGGGGATTGGTCTATAAAACAACCTTCGGGGCTGTGGAGTTCATTTATAAAGGTCTCACTGTGAGTCTCCTTACCCACGTTGCTCAGTCTTTTGGAGTTACTAGGATGAACAGTGTTGTTGCTTTTCTTCGCCATAATATATTTTATTTAAGTACGTCGGCACTTCATACCTTGGCTTGTTCCCCCAGGAGTTTTCTGGGTAAGAGAGATGTTGGACTGGTTCCTGCTCTACTTTGAAAGAGAAGCGACATTGCTGATCATTATATAACACTGTCCGTGTGCGTCATCTTTGTTGTGCGACGGTCACGTGCGTGGGCTAGGAAGGAATTCTCCTGGGCTCTGTGACTTTTGGCTCAAGCCGTGACAATCGATCGGTTGTTACTCTGGCGTCTGCACACAAGTATTCAAATCTATTATGTGATTGGCGATGTGGACCCAATCACACACCCCAGAAATAAATGGCTTTGTCAGAATGTTTACTAACGCCTGCTGAGGTTTAATAGTTAATTGATGTCATGGCGTTACGTTGTGACACAAACCTGTTGGGTAACCTTGGGTCTAACCTTGCGCACGCCTACACTGTGACTACATGACCTAATTTAGCCAGCCCAATCTGTGTTCCTTCATGGCGATGCTATGCGAGTCGCGCGGTATATTGGTAATGGTCATTAATATTCAAGACCCATAATCTAAGTTGCTCAAGCGTTTGTCCTGGGAGAAATATTTAAATTGTCGTTGTGATTACTAAATTGACGACAAACAAATTTGGTGGAAATGCATTTACATAAACCGTTTACAAATAGGTTGGCTCGCAAAGCCATTTTTTAATATGGCAATGTTTCTCAACCTGGGTGCCGGGGGCCCTTTGGGGCAGCCTGCTGTGTAAATGCAGTCACAGGAGACTAATGTTACAACCATTGCTCTACACAACGTGTTCTTCCACACGCGTCTTACCCCTAGTACTAAAAATCGTCCGGCCCTTCTCTTTTTCTTCGATCAGGCGTACGAGCGGTCAGAGAGCGAAGAGGTGACCGTCATCATCAAACTAGTGAAGAAGATCCTCATCATCATCTCCAGGCCAGCGCGCCTTCTGGAGTGTCTGGTAAGACGGGGGTCCGGTGGGGGGGACTCTGTCTCCGGGGTTTAAGGGGCCCAGTAGTGGTTATTATGTAGAATTGATGGTTTGTCAGGTCACATTCCAGTCACTCACCAGCAGAGACCTGCTTGTCTTCTGCAACTAGGACATCAGTTACACTGTTGGTGTCCCACAAAGCCAGCCATACATAAGTTATGTACTGATTTTCAACCACGCGGTGATGTTGATATTTTAATTTAGTAACACATGCTGCATTACAAATCTGCTGTCTTGGTGACTACTCCTGTTTTTTGATTGGTTGGCTCACTCATCTTCAACCGCTTGCAGATGAGTGAGTGAGCTCAAGCGACAATCCGCTTGAGCGTACAGGTTTAATATCCATGCAACAGTTTCAAGATATTTTATATTCATTGACTTGTGATGATGTCTCATCAGATTCCAATAATATACTCTCCCTATTTCTTTTTCATCACGGTTAGTGTGCTTGTACCAATGGTAATACATTGTATGAATGTGTATGAAATAGTACAAAGACAGTGTTGTCCTTTGTGGGTTCATATTTCTTCCTGGTCTATTTAAACCATTGGGAGCTGGATGTTGATACATTCGACCACATTTAGTTCCTGGCTAAAAACAGTACCGGTACACAGCCCGAGTAGTAGTCCAACACACAGCCACACGGTCAGCTAACGCTTTGGGCCCTCCTGCAGGAGTTTGACCCGGAGGAGTTCTACCACCGCCTGGAGGCCGCCGAGGGCCACGCCAAGGGGGGCCAGGGCGTGAAGACGGACATCCCCAAGTACATCATCAGCCAGCTGGGCCTCACCCGAGACCCCCTGGAAGGTAAGGCCGGCCCCCGGCCCGTCTGAAGCACCGCTCTGCCCGCCGTTCTGTATTGATTTGTTGTTGTTGTTGTTGTTGTTGTTGTTGTTGTTGTTTTTCTGCTGAGGCTCCATTCTGAGAGCGCGATGTTCTCGACGCTGAACCTCCCTGTCACATGTCCTCTCTCGTCCAATTAATGTGGCCCGATGACATAGCTGTCTCACCGTGGTCCAAATAACCAGTGAAGAGGTCTCGGAGGATTGGGATGGGAATCGAGACGTCTTTTCTCTAGAAAGTTTGGTTTTCTTACATTGGGTTTGGTTCCAAACAATTGAAGTCAAATCTTCATTATTGAGCTTTGGCACTTCATGTTTTGATGGTTTAGGCTTGTCTTCACAATATGTGTAGAGAATCCCTATTCAATATTTTCTGTGCCATATGCTTCCTCGTCAAGTTATTAGCAGCGCGGATGGGGTTCGTTGCCAGTTTCCGCTGTATGTTACTATGTGCGTGGGTCATTTCCTGGCAACGCCCTGGCCTTGTGTGAACCCCCCGGCAGTGGTGTGCAGTTAGCCCACGCCTCCACTCACCCCGGCCCTGAGATAAGAGCAGTCTGATTAAACCCTTGGCGTGGTGCTGTGGTTCACCCAGCTGCGGCCAGCTAGACTTCGTGTGAACCCATTGTTTATTCAAACCCTGAGTCACACAGGGCAAACGAAAGTAGGATTCAGATCATTTAGTTAAAAAACAAAATCGAAATCACACCTCGAACGACTCCTTCATTGGGCCAGGGGTTGCAGAGTCCAGCTCCTCGGATCAACACCTATTGTACAATGTGTTGTTGGGTAGCGCTGTATGTTTATTGTATCGTGGTGCCATGGTGTGGTTTGTGTTGTCTTCAGTTGCATTCAGACTGGGTATTTCTGTCAAATATCCGTTTGGTCATTGAGATTTTTATGAAGATTTTAGGTAATTTAGTCTTGCCCATTTGAGGTTTGTTGAGGAGTTGGGGAGAGAGATGGTGGCTGTTGATTAAAAAGCGATGCAAGTAAACTTGTTTTGGAAATGTTTCCTCAACCTCATTTAGAGATTTATTCTAGGTTCTAAAAAAAAAAAAAAACTGGCTCATGTCCAAAGAGCATTTAATTTGCTCCATAAACTAAGACCTACTTGCTGACAAAGCTGATTTCTTTGTATATAGTTTCAACTATTTTTAAGGAACTGCTATGGATAATATGTATCAGATATGTCAGAAATGTACTATAATTATCCAGTATGTGTTTTTAGAATGCAATGAAATCAAATGCATATCAGCCCACAAAATAGCAAACATCACAAATCCAAAGCGTTCTTGAGAGATCCCCGTGTGGCTCAGTGTCCCCCGCTGGTCTCCTGGGTCTGGGGCCCACCAGGCCTGGAGCCGCCCGGCTGGGCTGCTGCTGTCCTGAACGGAGCTTAACCTTCAGCCTTCCCCTGCTCATAGATGTGGCCCACCTGGAGCAGACCAGCCCTGGGCACGCGGCCTCCGGCCTGGACGACTCTGGAGAGGTAAACACGAGCCATGTGAATGATTATATTGGAGCATGATCTAGGCATGTAAATGTATTGGTGGATGATGATGATGGTACTGGTGCTGGTGATGATGATGAAGGGTAGATTTGAGTGGCGGCATTGGAGCGCTACTACTAAACCTCATGTATGTCCGTGTCACTGTTGTATATTCATGCTTGCATTCGTTTTTTTTTAACACTCACTCGCGATAAGACGATGTTTTCTCACGATCAAATATTCATCAATCCTAAAAGTTATGGGCTTGTACACGATGTCTGTGAGAAAGAAAAAAAAAAAAGTCAAGTTTGCTGTACGTGTTTGCAAGATGCAATGATTTAAATACATCTTATTACCGCAGTTTCAGCTGTTCTTTCCCAAATAATTTAACCAACGTTGTCACTTACCGTAAAACGAGATTTTGTTTTGGAAGGCTGGGAGGTAGCCTACTTTGCTCAAGTTTATTATTGTTATTATTTTTTACATATGTTAAACACATTTTTTTTTAACGCATGGAATAGCCTACTACAATGATCATTCATGCAGCCCCTTTGGAAAAAAAAAAAGTTTCCACAATCCACATCATCATCATAATATTTCAATTAGGGAAATCGTTTGCATGTATGTACGTAAGGTGTATAGCCTACTGGTGTGTAAGATTCAGTTGCAGTTCCGACCTGCCATGGTACGTCAAAATAGCAACCCCAACTGCGCAATCCGCAGGACAGTTGCGCAACAGCTTTATCGATGTGTAAGATAGCCCCATGTATCATTTGCGCCGGAACGCGCCTCTGCTTTTCGCCAACATGCCTCCAAGGGCGCAAGTTTATTGGCGAGGTTTGCTGTGGGGGTGCAAACTAGCAAAGACGCATGCGTCGGTGTAGAAAGTCAATTGCGCTAGATGCAAGATAGGGCACCTTATCTTTTTATACAGTCTGGCCCAATGTTGCGTGCAGATTCTACCTTGCCAGCATTTCAATGCTGTGCATACTTGTATGGGCATGAAGCAAAAGTCTTAAACTGAACTTGCACTTGACAGTTAATCATTATGATAATGATTGATGTGGAACCAAACAACACTGTTAAGTAACACGTTTAGAATAAATACAGATGATGAATATATGGAGGATTATAACTTTTAATACACGTGTAGTCGGAGAGCATTGCAAAACTTCTGCAAGGGTTCTCACTATGAGTAACATGGATAGAGTTGAGCAATTGGAACAACAACAACAACAGCGGTGCACTAGCTAACTTCCTGTTTCCTGTGTGTGATTCAGAGCCGGGTGGCGTGCACCCCTCCCCGGAGGAAGCCCATGGAGAGCGACTTTGAGACCATCAAGCTCATTAGCAACGGCGCCTACGGGTGAGTGGGGCGGATGGGGCCCTTGTTTGGGTTTCTGCTGACTCATAAAGTCACCGGCCCGGACCACTCAAACCCACAGTGGAATTATATATATATATATATTTTTTTTTATTGAATAATCATCCATACCTACTCCCTGTTTTACATCCTCCGTTTTATGTCCCCAACGCCATGACAAGCAGAGCCCAGAACTGTGATGGACATTACAATATGTCCACAGATATTGTTGGATCAATCACACGCTTGTCAAATCTGAATTCATTCTATTCCAGAAGAGTGTAGAGTGTTGCCAGGGTAGCATAAGCACAAAGGGGCAGTTCTGGTGTCCACCCTTTCCCCCCATCCTTAACATTTCTTATTTCTTTCCTCTTTATATCCACCCTCCTCTTCTTCATCTGTCATTCCGGTTCACCCGTCTTTCTCTCCCTCCCTCTGTTCATCTTCATCTCCATCCCCGCTGTTCTGCCCCCTCTCCTCCTAACGACCCTCCTGTTGTCTGTATCCTCCCTCCCTCCCTCCCTCCCTCCCTGTCTCCCTCCCTCCATCCCTCCCTCCCTCCATCTCCTAACGACCCTCCTGTTGTCTGTGTCCTCCCTCTGTCTCTCTCTCTCCCCCTCGCTCCCTCAGGGCTGTCTTCCTGGTGCGCCACAAAGAGACTCGTCAGCGCTGTGCCATGAAGAAGATCAACCGTCAGAACCTGATGCTGAGGAACCAGATCCAGCAGGTGTTCGTGGAGCGCGACATCCTGACCTTCGCCGAGAACCCCTTTGTGGTGTCCATGTTCTGCTCCTTCGACACCAGGAGGCACCTCTGCATGGTCATGGAGTACGTGGAAGGTCAGTCTCTTGGAACACCCTCGCATCGCGACCGCCATGACCACGCTTCACTTCTCTGCCCTATTTCTGTGTTTTGTTAACATTTGAAAAGTAAAACATTTCCATGAAGTAAAGGTTCAAACAGATGTTAGACAGGATTATTTTCAAGTTCAAATGTGGGCCAGTAAACATTGTAGATGATCATTACGACATTATAGAGAAGTGCTTAAGGGAAGGCTGTTTTGTATAAGGGGTGTCAAGAATAGTGCATGTTTCATTTGATAGTTGCATTAGACTACCCCTCACTGTGAGACCCTTGGGTTCCTGATTGTCTGTGCTCCAGGTGGGGACTGTGCCAACCTGCTGAAGAACATCGGGCCCCTGCCTGTAGACATGACCCGGATGTACTTTGCAGAGACGGTCCTGGCTTTAGAGTACCTTCACAACTACGGCATCGTGCACCGAGACCTCAAGCCAGACAAGTGGGTTCCAGTATTATCTTAAGTCTGATCCCGGCCAGTGTGATCTGCAGCAGCCTTTCAACTCCAGTTCAATGCAACTCAAAAATAACTAAACCAGCGTGATCTGAAACCCTGTTCTCTAAATTAGAAAATGGAAACCTGAGTCAGAGCTCCATCCAAGTTGTTCTTACTAAGTCTATCTAGACCAGTTCATCTAAATCCGTCAGTTTTTTTTAAGAGTGTGGTTCCAGGATTAAATAAGGACTAGCATTTCATGTAATTCAAAGAGAATAATTTCTCCCAGTTCCCCAGCTGACTACTTATGCTGGAGCCCTTTTTATTATTTAAAGATATCTGGCCTTCTTCTGAAGACTCGGTTAATTTCTAAGTCTTCTTCAAGTCAAGTTTCTAGATCTCTTGCCTACATTATTTGCTGTTTACCCCTTGTGTGCACAACACTTCTTAGTTTTCTCCTCTTATTTTCCAGTTTGTTAATCACCTCCATGGGCCACATTAAGCTAACAGACTTTGGCCTGTCAAAGATCGGCCTCATGAACATGACCACCAACCTGTACGAGGGCCACATCGAGAAGGACACCAGGGAGTTTGTCGACAAGCAGGTCAGTATCTTCTCTACCTTTCTGTCTTTCTTTTTCGCTCCCTCTCCTCACCTCTCTTGTCTCTCTACTACTATCTTGTCTTTCCTTCCTCGCTTGTCTATCCTCTGCTCTTTTGTCTCTCCTCTCTTCCCGTCTCTCTTCTCCCCTCTCGTCTCCTCTCCTCTCTTCTTGTATCTCCTCTCCTCTCTTCCTGTCTCTCCTCTCCCCTCTCTTGTCTCCTCTCTTCTTGTGTCTCCTCTCGCCTCTCCTCTCTTCTTGTCTCTCCTCTCCTCTCTTCTTGTCTCTCCTCTCCTCTTCTTGTGTCTCCTCTCTCCTCTCCTCTTTTCTTGTCTCTCCTCTCCCCTCTCTTGTCTCCTCTCCTCTCTCTTCTTGTCTCTCCTCTCTTTTTGTCTCTCCTCTCTTCTTGTCTCTCCTCTCCTCTCTTCTTGTGTCTCCTCTCTCATCTCCTCTCTTCTTGTCTCTCCTCTCCCCTCTCTTGTCTCCTCTCCTCTCTTCTTGTCTCTCCTCTCTCCTCTCTTCTTGTCTCTCCTCTCTTCTTGTGTCCCCTCTCCCCTCTTCTTTTCTCTACTCTTCTACTTCTTTCCTCTCGTGTCCTCTCCTCTCTTCCCTTACCCATGTCTTCTTTTATTAATGTTTGCCGTGATCTAACACAATATAGTATAGTGGGTGTTGGACCCCCCATAGCAGAAAGGATCTGAGTTCGATCCCCCCAATGCCCACAGCTCACGTTCAGAAATCCACGAGGCTGAATCCCTGGCCCTGATTTTCTTCGTGGGTCATGGCACACATATGAACCCACTGTTAGTTGCTTTGAATAAAAGTGTGTGCTCAATGACTCTCTGGCTCTACCGGTCCAACCACCCCTCTCCTCCCCCAGGTGTGTGGCACCCCGGAGTACATCGCCCCCGAGGTGATCCTGAGGCAGGGCTACGGGAAGCCCGTGGACTGGTGGGCCATGGGCATCATCCTGTACGAGTTCCTGGTGGGCTGCGTGCCCTTCTTCGGGGACACCCCCGAGCAGCTCTTCGGACAGGTCGTCAACGGTAAGTCCGCGACACGCGACCAGGTCTACATGCGTATGCTAGTAACCATCCCGTACATATGCTAAACACATGTTGTGTAATGAAGGACAATGGCAGATTTGAAAAAACAGAACTTGATCGTTGCTCTTTGCTTTCTTAATTTATAATAAGTTGCTAGCTCGTGCTAATGACGATGTTGGCTGAGTTGGGGACATCAGAAAGCCTGCAAAACACGTCTACTATCCGTGCTGCTCTCGTGGTAGCAGAGTGGAAAAGGCAGAGTTTGTAACAGTGGAAAGTAGTTCTGCAGCCTTGGGAATGCGCGAAACGCTGGTGTCAGCTCTCTGAAGTCATCCTCGTGAATATCTCGCTATCCGCCGACGGCATCAACAACTGCTGCCTGTGAATCACTAATTACGTATGCACCGCTGAAAGGGCCTGGCAGGAAGTCATACTTCAAGTCGGAGTTTCCAGAGCGATAAAGAGATAGTGAAAGCGTGACGTCTTACCCCTTCCCCCCCCCTGCCCCAGATGACATCATCTGGCCGGGAGGAGAGGACGCGCTGACGACGGACTCCCAGGACCTGATCACCAGGCTGCTGAGGCAGAGCCCCCTGGATCGCCTGGGCACAGGTGGGTGGTCCGCCCCCCCGTGGGGACGTGATGCGTGGATGGATACAGGATGGATGCAGGATGGATGCAGGGCGGGGGGGCCATTATTTATAAAGAGTTCAACCTTCTACTTTCGGGGCGCTGTGCAGTCCCGCTGGTCAATAAAAGAGAAGGCTGTCATGAGTTCATGTTTATAAAACATATGACCAAAGGGTTATTAGTAGAAGAGGTTTAGCAGGACGATAGACGTTAGAATATGGGCGTAACCCAGCAGGTAACCAGGCGGTCACCCAGCAGGTAACCAGGCGGTCACGCAGCAGGTAACCAGGCGGTCAGCCCTTGCTGCCCTGGCTCCCTGGCTCTGCGCCGTCTCCCCTCGTGGGGTCGGGCTGTGGCCCAGTAGGACTCCCCTTTGAGAGCCAGAGGGTTCCAGCGGTGCGTAGGGCGATGGAGGGCTCCCTGCTCCGGGCCTACGGGTCTGTCAGTGGGCTCACGCGGGCTGCTCTGTGTTGTCCAGGGGGAACCACGGAGGTGAAGGGGCACTCGTTCTTCCACGGCCTGGACTGGACCGGCCTGCTGCGGCAGAAGGCGGAGTTCATCCCCCAGCTGGAGACGGAGGACGACACCAGCTACTTTGACAGTAAGAGACGCAGAAGAGGGAGGCGGAGGCAGCTGCATCTTGTTTATTGTGTACCTTCGTTTGCTAGTATTTATATACCAATTATATTAAGTTGTAATTTTCTGTGTGTGTGTGTGTCTGTGTCTGTGTCTGTGTCTGTGTGTGTGTGTGTGTGTCCTCCCCAGCGCGCTCGGAGCGGTATTGCCACTTGGGCTCGGACGACGATGATGATGAAACCAATGATGAAGAGTCTTTCCAGGAGCTGCGTCAATTCTCCTCCGTGGCTCATCGCTTCAGCAAGGTCAGCCCCCCCCCCCCCCCCCCCCCCTCCTCCTCAGTGGTCTCGCGTCGGCCTTAAAATAATAACCAACTGATGACTATACCCACCGGGAAACAGTTCAAAGGTTCAAAAAGTCCCGCACTTCTCTATGACGCAAGCAGACGCCCTGCCGCTGGACTCCTGACACGGCAGTTGAGTTCCTGCTCCGCCGGCCCCGTCGGGGAGCAGTAAAGGGTGGTCTGATCTCGTGTTATCTTATCGGACGGCTAATAAAGAGAGGTCCCTCCCTCCCACCCGGTGTCCAGGTGTACAGCAGCACCGAGCTCCTGTCCGCCTCCACGCCGTCCAACCAGAGCCTGTCGTCGTCGGAGCGCAGCCACAGCGAGGAGAAGGAGGACCGCTGGGACGGCCGGGGGGTCCTCTCCCCAGGGGACGGGGCCCGCTCCCTGGCCCCGGGGGCCGAGCGACGGGCCGACGGGCCCAGGGGAAGGTGTGTGTGTGTGTGTGTGTGTGTGTGTGTGTGTGTGTGTGTGTGTGTGTGTGTGTGTGTGTGTGTGTGTGTGTGTGTGTGTGTGTGTGTGTGTGTGTGTGTGTGTGTGTGTGTGTGTGTGTGTGTGCAGTACATTTAATATATTGTGTACTTGTGGTGGATTGGTAATAGTTATTATACAAATATTACTACCATTGTTATTGTTCAGTATCCATGCGATCCTGCCTCCATGACATCACACTGTAGTTGCCACTCCGTGTCCCCTGACCCCTGGCTCCTGACCCCTGACCTTGTGGTTTGTGGCCCCGGCAGCTTGCGGCCCCGCACCTCTTCGGGCTCGTCCCAGTCGGAGCGCAGTGCCAGCCCCCTGGTGATGAACAGCACCCAGAGCCTGGACACCATGACCCGCTTCTCCATCTCGGCGGAGGAGGAGGGTGAGCCCGCCGCCGCGGTCCCCCCTCAGGGGGGGGCAGGGAGGGAGGGCTAGCTCCCAGGGGGAAGGGATCAGATTAAAGGAGGGGTTGTAAGGGTTTCCATGGAGCTCATCGGCTACAGCAGGGCACTCACAGGGGGGGTTTGATTTGAAATATAGTTTAAATTAACTCACAAATATTTGTTGCCTTAGGTTTTATAGAATTTATATTTTGGTTGTCTCTGCAGTTTGTCCGATAAGGCGAGCAAAGTAGTCTTTACTTTGCAACTCTGGCTTTGTCGGTCAGAATTATTGATTGCATTGCACTGACTAGACAATGGAAATAAATCAATAGCTAATCTTAAACATAGGACCTACCTCCATTGTTGTGCCACACATTAGTTTACAGACGGGCAAACGTTACACATACTCACAAACACACCTACTCACCCTCGTCTCACTTTCAGTTTCACCGTTCATCTCATTCCGTCTCACACTTTTGTCTCACCCTCCGTCTCACTATTCGTCCGACTGTCTGTCTTACCCTCCGTCTCACTATTCGTCTAACCCTCCGTCTCACTATTGCTCACTGTCTGTCTCGCCCTCCGTCTCACTATTCGTCCCACTGTCTGTCTCACCCTCCGTCTCACTATTCGTCCCACTCTGTCTCACCCTCCGTCTCACTATTCGTCTCACTGTCTGTCTCACCCTCCGTCTCACTATTCGTCTCACTGTCTGTCTCACCCTCCGTCTCACTATTCGTCTCACTGTCCGTCTCACTATCCGTCTCACTGTCTGTCTCACCCTCCGTCTCACTATTCGTCTAACCCTTCCGTCTCACTATTGCTCACTGTCTGTCTCACCCTCCGTCTCACTATTCGTCCCACTGTCTGTCTCACCCTCCGTCTCACTATTCGTCTCACTGTCTGTCTCACCCTCCGTCTCACTATTCGTCTCACTGTGTCTGTCTCACCCTCCGTCTCACTATTCGTCTCACTGTCTGTCTCACCCTCCGTCTCACTATCCGTCTCACTGTCTGTCTCACCCTCCGTCTCACTATTCGTCTAACCCTCCGTCTCACTATTGCTCACTGTCTGTCTCACTATTCGTCCCACTGTCTGTCTCACCCTCCGTCTCACTATTCGTCTCACACTCTTGTCTCACCCTCCGTCTCACTATTCGTCTCACTGTCTGTCTCACCCTCCGTCTCACTATTCGTATCACTGTCTGTCTCACCCTCCGTCTCACTATCCGTCTCACTGTCTGTCTCACCCTCAGTCTCACTATTCGTCTCCCACTCTTGTCTCACCCTCCGTCTCACTATTCGTCTCCCACTCTTGTATCACCCTCCGTCTCAATATTCGTCTCACTGTCTGTCTCACCCTCCGCCTCACTATTCGTCTCACTGTCTGTCTCCCCCTCTGCCTCCTCTTCTAGACGGGATGGTGTCCAACCTTCGTCGCATCCGTCTCCGTAGCAACAGCACGGGCACGCGGCCTTCGTACCGGCGCGGCGCCTCCCGCCGCATCGCCCACCAGCTGGAGACCCCCGAGAAGGCCCGGCCCCCCGCGGGCTGCAAGGTCCCCAAGTCGGCGTCGGTGTCCGGCCTGTCCCTCATCATCACTCCAGGTAGGAGGGAGGGCCAGAGCCATGTCCGTAGTGTCACCCTGCTCACTGGTTCAGTCCAGCTATACACATATCGTTATACCGTCTCAAACAATGACTAATGCAGCATAACTCTGCACGTCAAACAAAGCCACGGTTTATATTTAACTAGGTTATTGGATCTAGGGGAGAGAGGAAACACTGTTGACACAGATTTTGATTTCCGTTTCATATTTGTGTCGTCGTCAATAAGTCATTTGTGGCGCTACAGCTCCCTCTACAGCCTGTTAAATGAATTACAACGCAAGGTTTTTTCTTTGGCTCAAAACAAAGAAGCAGTAGCCTGACGGCTATGTTCAGGGCAGTATGTTTGTATGTTCATCGTTTAATTGCACTATAGGCTTTTTTTTTGTATCGTCCTGTTTTGATCAGTATATGCCAATGTTGTTATCAATAAAAAAGCATTTGCACAAGGCAAGCCGATGCACTTCTCCATGTTGATAAGAGAATTAAAAGGAGAACAATTCTTGGGACAAAGAAATCAAGGGATATTTAGCATAGAAAAAAGAATTATCGCGATTAATCGCGATTGCTCACGATTAATCGTGAGTTAACTATGGCATTAATGCGATTAATCGCGATTAAATATTTTAATCGCTTGACAGCACTACTTTAAATATGATATACGCTGAAAATATGAACACCTCTGTTGTTGTTTACTGAGTGGACGTGTTTGCTCCATCGCTCCTCCCCAGACGACTCGGTGGCTCCCCCCTCCAGCCCCAAGTCCACCCTGTCCCTCTCCTCCAACCCCTCCTCCCGGGACTCCTCCCCCAGCCGGGACTTGTCCCTCAGCGTCACCTGCCTCCGCCCCCCCGTGGTCATCCACAGCTCGGGGAAGAGGTTCGGCTTCGCTCTGAGAGCCATCCGCGTCTACATGGGCGACAGCGACGTCTACACCGTGCATCACATGGTCTGGGTACGTCAGCCTGTGTGTGTGTTTGCTTGTGGGTGTGTTGGTGTGTGTGTGTGTGTGTGTGTGTGTGTGTGTGTGGGGGTGTGTGAGTGGGGGTTTGTGTTTGTGTGTCTACACGTGTGTGTGTGTGTGTGTGTTGTAGGCTAGTCAGGCTCTCCAGATCTGTCATGCAGGGGGTCCCTTATGGGTGTACTTTTGACCCAGAATCCACCAGAAATGTTTAGCATTTAAATATGCAATATACTCTTATCTTAATCTTATACGGTACAGTATTCCCCTATTCAGTCTTCAAGCATACTAATGATCACATGCAACAGACAAGGCCTAAAGGCATGCATATATTTATTTATTTTGTTTATTGTGGTGATCCACTTCTGGCTCACGGCCCACCGTTTAAGAACCACTCCGTCTTAACTTCTGTTAGTTTTAAATGTTAATGGCGTTTAATCGATGGATTGTTATTGATGATTATCAGTAGTTATACTTTCTACGTCATCACTCCAATACTTGCTATATGTCGGTGCATCTGATCCAGGTGGGTTGCATATGAAACATCGGTGGGCTCGCTCTTGTACCTCAGAACGATCGCCACCTGCATCGGTGATAAATAAATGAATGTCAATGTGTGCTAATTGGCTACCCTTCCCAGGGGTTTCGTTGGCTCTCTGTTTGATAACCCCCCTGCCTTGTTCCCCCCCCACAGTGCGTGGAAGAGGGCACCGCGGCCCACGAGGCAGGGCTGAGGGCGGGCGACCTCATCACCCATGTGAACGGGGAGTCTGTGCAGGGCCTGGTCCACACGGAGGTGGTGGAGCTGCTGCTCAAGGTACACACCTCCACAGCCCGGCCGGATACGAGGGGAGCCCTGTTGAGCCACGCCGCTATCACTAAGGCCGGGAACATGGCTGTTCTACAGCCAGTGTAGCACAGTGTATTGTGATGAGCGAAACCCCATTGTATTTAGTCTTGACATTGCAATATGGATATCATATCATGCCGCACCTGTTCTCATTCACACTTGTATCCATCTTTTGCTCTTCTAGGCACAATTTAGTAGTATTTATTTTTTAGTACTTCTTCTTGGTGAAATTCATTGCTTGAAAAAGGCATTCAAATGCAGCAAATACGGTCAATAACAAATCATGTGAACAGAGTTGATTCATTGAAGTTAAGTTGACGTAAAGAATGTGACCGTGAATGTCGTGTATCACATGGCGATTGGAATTGGGAGGAGCTAACATGTGCATGTGGATGTTGGTCCAACAGAGTGGCAATAGGGTGACCCTGCAGACCACTGCCCTGGAGAACACCTCCATCAAGGTGGGCCCGGCCAGGAAGACCAGCTACAAGGGCAAGATGGCCCGGCGCAGCAAGAAGGCCAAGAGGAAGGACGGCCAGGACAGGTAGGACTGCACAGTGGCTCTGGGTTTGAGGCCCAGCGTCCACGTCCACGTCCTGGGGTCATCTGTAAGGTGCCCCCGCTAGCCCCACCAAGACTGATCAGATTTGACTCATGGTCGCTTTGGCTAAAAGCTTTGGTAAATGACTTGACAGTAAAAGTTAAGTTTGGGACTATACAGTCAAGCCCCCGATTGACCATGAAAGGATGTCTTAAATTAGGTGTTAACATTTGCATTAAGCCTCCACCAACGTTTGAATGGGGGCGAATATATACAAATATGTCCTATTATAAAAGAGTGCTCATGAGCGCCGTCATTTGTTATGGGACGGGTGGGCGTGGCCTGTTATGGTAATCGGCGGGTGTGCTTGGCACTCTGTGGTCGGGAGAGGAGGGGGGGTGGGTGCCTTCTTTCAGTGGCAGCTCATTCCTTGCAGATGACAGCTCAATAACTTATTGGACTGTGAACAGCGTTGACCTGCCAACGGGAGCCTGGTCACCGTGCACCCGTCAGCCCCTCACAGAATCAGGTTCCCCGGGGCAGCACTTTCTGAGAAGGTGTTTTCTGATGCCCCGCTGATGAGTCACAGGCTTTCTGGTGGTGTTGAGGTTGTTTGTGATTGACGTGTCGTGTGTTTGTTTTACGTAATATATATTTGAGTAGCGTATTTTTATCGTTATCTTCATTCAGAGGTTTTTATCCCTGTATGTTCTGGTACAGAAAAGGAAATGTTATTAATATTAACTCCTTTAGGAAATGTTTTTAACCCAAGCGAGTCAAAGTATTTCCCTCGACTGTTTGGCTAGTAGTAGGCACATTGACCGCAAGACTTCCATGAAATACCCTCTCTTAAATAAGCATGAATAGATTTCAGTTATTCATTGAATTCATTCATTCATTAAGTGTCTTAAAGTCACTGTCTACATCTGTATCGGGTTACACAATGGGGATTGAGCTTAAAGCCCACTGACGAACACCCTTGCACTTCTAGTGTTATCGTTGTTATGAACCGGGGGTCGGTGGTGACACTTGTCTCTGGAAAGATCAGCGCTCATCGCCAACACCGTCGCCAAAGAGGACAATAGCGGTGTCTTCTAGATTGGCGCTTTAAGTGAGTTTTCCCCCCCAACCCTCTCCGTCTCCTCCTTTCGGTTTCCCAGAAGGCGGAGCATGTTGAAGAAGCTCTCCAAAAGCTCTCCACCGCCGCCCATCCAGAGCAGCCGCAGCTTCTCCTCGGGGTTCCACCAGTCCTCCAGCGACAGCCTCTCGGGCTCCCCCACTCAGTCCCTCTCCCCTGGGCCGTCCACGCCCTGCCGCTCCCCGGCGCCCGACCACTCTGGAGGTGGGTGACGACCGCGCGCGTGTGTGCGTGTGTGTGTGTGTGTGTGTGTGTGTGTGTGTGTTCTGTTACTGCACCCTGTAGGATAATTATACCAATCTCAAGGTACAAGAGAGCTAATGGTTAAATCATTAATGATCTGTTTATAGTTTATAGATCACAATATCGTTAATATTTTAATGGTATGCGATGTTCTGTGATTTAAATGATCATCATTGAATAATGTCTCATGTTCCGGAAAGATCATATCCAGTTTAATCTTGTTAAAAAATACCCCTAAAACACATCGAATAAAAATGTATCCAGTCATCGACGTGTTGGGTTTAAATGTGTGATAATCTTATTGCCAGTTTTGAGATAATCTAACAATGACCGTACAAGTCCTCGTATGCTACACACGCTGCTACACGTTCACTGTCGGCCTGGTCGTCAGGGCGACCGTGGTGTTTCCCGATGTGTGTGCTCCGTCCTCACCGTGTGCCCCCCCCCCCCCCTCCCCTCCCCTCCCCAGACTCCAGCTCCTCCCCCTGCTCCAGCTCCCCCAACTCTCCGGTGCCCCAGGCGCGGCCCAGCTCCCTCCACGTGCTTGGGGGCCGCTTCTCCAAGGCGGGCCGCTGCAAGTCCACCACCAGCATCCCCCCGTCCCCGCTGGCCTGCATCCCCCCGCCGCAGCCCCTGTCCCCGCAGTGCTCGCCGGCCTCCGTCAGCCTGCCGGCCGGCGGCCACGCCAAGGCCCTGCACGGCTACCACCCCCACCACCACCACCACCACCACCCGGGCAAGACCCTGTCCCCGCCCACCGTGGCGCGGCACGCCGGCCGGCCCCGCAGCGCCGAGCCCCAGCGCTCGCCGCTCCTCAAGCGGGTGCAGTCGGCCGAGAAGCTCAACGTGTACCACGGCGACAAGAAGGCCTTCGCCACCCGCCGGCACACCATGGAGGCGCCGCTCTCGGAGGGCGAGGGGCAGGAGGACCTGGAGGCGGACGCCGCCGCCAGCGGGTTCGTGTGCGTCGGGGAGCACGGGCGCCAGGGGCTGTACGTCTCGCCCCAGCAGCATCGCCGCAGCAACAGCCTGAGCAGCGGGTGCGGCGGCGGCGGCGGGGGCGGAGTCAGCCGGCGCTCCAACGACGTGGTGGTGATGAGGAAGCTGGCGCTGTCGGAGCGCAGGGACTCCTTCAAGAAGCAGGAGGCGGTGCAGGAGGTGAGCTTCGACGACCTGGACGAGAAGGGCAGCCCGGCGCCGGTGGTCTCCGGCAGGCCGCCCAAGGGGGGCTTCATGGCGTCCTGGATCCACCCGGCCCAGTGGGAGGAGGAGCTGGGCGTGAGGGGGGGGGGAGGCGCCTCCGCACAGGGTAAACCGCAGCCGCAGCCCAAAGCCAGGTCAAAAGAGAAAGATGGCTCCTAGTGGCGGGTTGTGACAGGAGCAGACTCAGGAAAGAGACCTCACGCCATGGCCACATTGACCTGCTACTGTATTTTTTTATTTGAAGGCTTTGCATGCGTGTCAAGAAAAACTGTGAGCCCGGCCACAACTCGAGTCACCGGACTGGCAGATGGACGGAATCGACCAAAAGAAAAACCCTTTCAGACATTAGTTTGTTTCTTTAAGCGTAATGCATTCGACCATGCTGTTCATAAAGTAATGGCTACCCAAACTGTTTACATCTCAGCTTGCTTTTCTCTCTCACTCTATTTTTGGTTCTCAGATCACTGTGGCGCCTGCAACTGAAGCATTTTGTAAATACCACAGCTTGAGATGAGGAAACTTATTTATGCTTTTTTTTTTATTGCTCATCTAATTCTGAATATGTCTTTTTTGGTTCCTTGCAGTGCATTGGTGCTCCAGGTTGAATGCTTTTCTTGGTCGATGCTGAGATTGGATTTCAAATAATATTTTGAGGAGATATAACAGCTGCCCGCATCATGATTGGTTGAAGTGCTTGACTGGGAAATGGCTACCCTTTACCCGCGTCCAAATCAGGCCTTTTAAAGCTTATCACATTGTTTTCATCTGTACCGAGATTCAGAGTTTCTGAGAATATTGTGAATTGCCTTTTTACATTAGATGCATTACCCTTTTAACTATAAAAATGCATTAACATCCTTTCCAAAAATATATTGGCAAACAATAAAGTAAGTCACCGTACCATAACAAGATAATACCGATTGGAACCATTTTAAAAGAGGAACTCTAGCTGTTCATTAATTAGCCATCATGTATGCAATGGCTATCGGTCCCAGGGAAAAGTGTGTGTGTTTTGTGTTGTGTTGAGACATTTTGACCCTCTGGTGCCAAATTGAATACGTTGGATCCTGTGTGACTCCCCTTTAAATCTAGGACTGCTTTACCCTGTATAATCTTCATCCTCAACATCAACATGTACGTCAAACCAGGTGTCTCTAGCTCTCTCTCCTCCGATATACCCTAGCCTAGCTTAAGTGTTTGCCCAAGTTGTAGTAGCCGTATATAACACATAATGTATCTTCTGGTTGGTTCTCTGCGTGATTCGAAATGCGTTCTTTGTACAGTGTAGAACTAACAACCAAACATTCGTGGGTGTTGTTTTTTCTGTCTATGAATGAATGTTTACATTTTAATGTGTGCGTACATGGGTGACTGTCAGAATTCATGTAAATTATAAGGAAAAATGAACGAGGCTCTGGCGACCGGATGGACGAATGCATAGAGGTAGCCTGTTTTGTATATTTTGATATGGAAACATGTTCTTGCTGAAGTAGTCGTGATAATTATGCCTTTGATGTTGACAAATATCTATAAATAATGGTGGACCTTTTACGGAAGCTGTCGGTGGTGTTTTAAAAGTGACCTTTTTGTGCGAGCAGACCCGACTTTAAAAAACAAAACCAACCTGTATGGATGGACCTGTAGGTGTGGAGATAGAGGGCGTGAGGCACTCTCGCGCGTCAGAGTCCCAGTCTCTTGCCAGCGTTCTTATTGCATTGTGAGTGATTCAAGTGGCACTGGTGACCTGATGGTTTGAGATGAGTCGTTGAATCGTCTGGGGGTGTAGGTAAACCGTATGGAAGAACAGAAAGTGCACGAAGCGTTAGACGTTTAAAATAAAACGGTTTGAGAATACATTTTTCAGAATGGGAATCGTTCTTGAACATTTACTAACGTCTAGACCACCAACGCTAGTCACATGGAGAGTGGAAGTTTAGCAATCTCACTTTTTTGAACTAGTAGCCTACTGGATGTTATTACTCATTCATTATTAATGTTTTGTTTTAGTTGACCTTTTCCCCTGTGCCTGTTGGGAGTGGAAGGTATATATACCAAGTGCACCAGGACATGTCATGTTGGCTCTGTTTGTTTATGTGGAATGTTTACTTTGTCATGGATGATCATAACTGTACACTGCTCACGAGGATTGGTGTTATTAAAAAAGAAGGATGCAAGAATGTTATCTTTTGTCCTATGACTTTGCAAGAAATAATGGTTTCTTAACCCTGCGTTCACACCAAAAGATGCATTTGCTGCCCGAACGCGTTGACGCCTGAGTTTTGCGGCGCGTCAAATCAAGTTTTGCGGCGCGTCAAAGGTTTTGCGGCGCGTCAAAAGTTGAAATATTTCAACTCGAGCAGCATTTGACGCGCCGCAAAATACGTGAACGCGCCCTTCGCCCGTGCCCGGGCACGGGCATGCCGCGCCGCAAATCAGATTTTGACGCGCCGCAAATCAAGTTTTGCTGCCCGTTTTCTCGGCAGCAAATGCTGCGGCAGCAAAGCAGCAACGCGTCTCTACATTCACTTTGAATGGGATCACGACGCGCGTCAACTTTTTGCATCTTTTGGTGTGAACGCAGGGTTAGGCTATGCGTATTACAATGGATTCTGCTGCCAACCCGGAGCGTACCCTTACATAACGAGGCTCTAATCAATGTTGATATGCCTGGTTTACCTTGCACAACTGATATGCCCGTTTTTCTATTGTCTTAAATTTGCTTCAAATAAAATGGTGGCAAAGGACCAAAGTGGAGTATTGTCTTGTGTATATATCTGGCATAGCTAACTGTTTCTCTGGGTTTAGGTATATTTGCATATAATGTCATTGTCAATGCCCTGTTTTTTTACTAGGGTCTTAGCATGTAATAAACGGCTTCTAGACCAAATTCAGGATGATTATTATTACTATTAAAATAAAATATTTTGTTTCTCTGTATTTAATGGAATAAAAAGATTAGAAAGTGGAGGGAGTCTTGTTCAGATTGGGTCAAATTTCCGTAATGGGCTGTAACCATTCGATAGCACAGGCCCCTCTTCACTCATTCGTGGGTTTCCGTTCAAATTCGTCTCTTTCCGTGCTCTTCATATTAGTTCCCACGCACGATCCTCTTTCCCTGCGCCGCCGTGCTGTGCTGTGCTGGAAAATGGCTGTGTAGCAGGCAGGGGAGTAATGTACGGCAAAAGAAAGAAAGAGCGAGAGAAAGGACGCAAACCAACAGTGAACAGAGGTTCAGAATAAAGTCGATTTTTGTACCGACCACTAAATCGATGGCAGAGAAGGAAAAGCACTCGCATGTATTTGTACTTTAGTTGAAGTGGACGAGGCTACGAGGCGCTGTCTACGGGTGAGTTTCTCCAAGTTATTGCACATTTCCAGTACAGCAGGACAGAACTGTACTGGAAAATGGTGGAAGCGCTGCAAGTGTGCGCGGAGCAGGCTGTTGACTTATGCCCTAGTTTAATCCAGGTTTAATAGTATACATCATCCAGGGACTATTGCATAGTAAACGTTTCTTTAGATGTTAAAAACGAAGTTAGTTGCTCTACTTTAAAGTGATCCATATAGTGTATTGTGCTCGTCGACAGTTTGTAACGAGTCCCCTGAGCACTGAAGTGGTCCTAGTTTTGCGTTTCTGTCATCATTCGCAGTTCTCCATATAAATCCTCCCAGACTGAGGTCTCATAACTCCTATAAAGCACCTCAGTAAAGCACATTGTGCTTAAAACGCACTTCCATTCGTCTAACTTTGTACATATTATCTTCGTCTGTATGTATACTGCTGACAAGCTTAATGTCAATTAAACCCCGAAGAATAAACATCTATTATAATGTTTTTCGATAAATGGAGAAAGAAAGTGTGCTGTGCTGAACTTTAGAAACAGAAGCAACTCAAACATGACGGTTGTGCGCTGCACCCTGTTTGATTGCCGTCCGTCCTCTTTTAAATCTGTATTAAATTCAGTATTTAAATTTTAAGGTACAGTGCTTGAAATTACCATATGCCTCCTATTAGGCCCACCTATTTGCTATTGTTAGATTGAATCAAATGTTTTGCATGTTGAGGTTTAGGATTTGGAGGATGTTACTCTTTATATAACAAGGCAAACCATATGTATGTTAACAGTTGTTCTAATGAAACAAACAAAATCGCAATATTATGTAATCATGTTCAATATTTTTTTTCATGACATGAATATTATCTAACATGTATATATTTTAATAATATTTTATAAAAAACACCTTTGTCTCCCCCTTCCCCCACACACACATGGACTCAAGACACACACACACACACACACACACACACACACACACACACACACACACACACACACACACACACACACACACACACACACACACACACACACGCGCGCACGCACACACACACACACACAGAAAAAAACAACCACAGACATCCTGCCCTGACCCTTGTTGTCTTGCAATTACTAAATACAATATATAAAGTAATATCTCGATATTTTATTAATGGAGAGAAGGTGCTTTTTGATGTCCATTTCGTATATCCATCATAGACCTTTCCTACGTTTTACTCATCAAGACAACTCATTTCCAAGCAAAGAACAAAAAAAGGCATACACACAGAAGTGTATACTTGAGTGACTTTACAAAACCTAGCAAATTAAAGGATAAACAGTGACTTAAGAAAAATCTTAGAGAAGTGTTCTATGGGGTGGAGGTTGGAGGGAGTGTAACAAAGGTGTCGGGTCAAAGCTTAGGTTGTGACCAAGAACCCCCTATAGCTTCTACCTATGCAGTCAATGCATTGATGCACTGATGCAGTGGTATACTGATACACAGATTTACCTTGAGGAACATCTCAGAGAATGTATGTTCTCCTAAATCTGGATACAGTCAATCCCATCTGTGTCTGGTCAGCGATAAATGGTAACAAATTCAGCCCTGACTTTTATAACTAGCAAATATAATTGCATGGAATCTCATTTGCATTGCATCCATTAAAATACAATATATAAAAAGAGCAAAAATAGGACAATTCAACCAATAGAAACTTAATATGCGTTCCATTTTTATTACTATGTGCTATTGACGATTATCATTCCAGTTATAAATATATAATATATATTGACATTTTGGCTACCAAAATCGAACCCTCGTTTTTCCAGCACAGCAACCGTTCCAAAACTTTAGTCAGGCCCAGCTGTGCTTCAATAAATCCATCCCGAGTTGGGAATAAAGGAACACCCAACCATAGGAATTACTTGAAAAATCTGATTTATAAACCCTGTTGCAAATCACAACTGTGTCATTCAATTGCAGTGTGATGGTCTTTGGCTTTATGATCTGATCTGATATCAGGTCATCAGAAGAATGTGGTCCCTCTTTTCTGCACTTTCGTTCTTTTTTTTGGGTTAGTTTCAGTAGTTTCAACTCAAGCCTCAACAGAATCGCTCCTCGAAAACTCCTAGTTGTCATTAAAAAAGCATTCGTTTTGACAGCATTACAAGTTCTAAAAAAGTACAAGTTGACCTCATTTGTTTTTTTACCCATCTGCCCTTGTTGCGTTGACTTAGGTAATTTTTACTCCGCGCAAAATTAAAACCACACGTCCACGTGATGCCTGTTTTGCACGTCGATATCACGAAATGAGGTTGATATTCAGTTTGGCTGCCACTGATCTCCCTCTGTGCGTTATTATTGTTATACAGAGTAATGCTGTTGTGTGTTTTTATTTTTGGTTAGATGAGAGGCTCGTTACCAGGTCTGTTGGCCTGGTGTCCCTGAAATACAATCAAGATGAAACATTGTCCTGATCACTGATCACATTTTACAGTTGAAGGTTAATGGGAACCATATTAAAAGCAATCGGACCAGCCTTAATGAGCGCAGCAACTTAAAAAAATAACATAGGCTACTAATGATAGAGTTGTGGTTCAAATAGGACTGTTTCTCAAATCCTGATGTGTATGAGTTTGGGTGTCTATGTGATCAGTTGGCTGTAGATATAGGGCACTAGTATTTCCAGCCATTTTCCCTGCGTAGCAGTTTTATGGAGTAGCAGCATAGGTCTACATTATAATATGTTAAGTATTCATAATTAATGTCCTCAGATTTAGAGCTCTTTTTTTTACCAGGGTAGCCTAGAATAAGAAACTACTTCTCCTTTATGTTCAAAGTATTTAATCTTCAAATGTGCAGTTTGACATGGTCATTCTGTACAATACCATTCTTATGACAAGACGAGGCTCATCTATTGCTCTCAATCTCTTAATCTTTGTTTCTAAGCAGCAAGAATACAGAGTCCTCTTCCTGGGCTTTGGGCCTATCTCCTCTGGGTTGCCTGTGGCGCAGTTACATTTCTCAGGTCCATGTGCACGGATGGACCCGGGCCAGTCTGTGTGTGTGGTGGCTATGGTCTGCACAGCACACATTTAGCTGCACATTTCCAGAGCAGTATCTTGGGTCCAATTAAACTTCTTAATGTTGCATTAGCCTAATATGCACGTTTGAATGCAGAGTTATGTCAGGGTTCAGGCTGAATGTTTATTTCAGGGTTGTGCTCGGTGGCTTCTCATTTGCTCGTTATTTTACACATCATGTCAACGTTGATTGTCATGGTTGAATATCTCTGACTTATGTAGGCCTACGATTTGGTTTTGGGATTCTGTAGCATGTAAACTATTATGTCTACACATTATTTATTTTAATATAAATAAACGCTAAAGAAAACATGCTAGTATGCGAACAATAACATATCATATTTTTCTCTGTTCCATAAACAGACTTAGGATTGGTCCTGTCTAGAAAGGGGTGGTAGCCAAACAACTACACTACTCACAAGTCAAGCGTATGGGGTGACCCCCTTTTCAATGTTTTGCGTTCCCTAAAGTCATCTCTGCCTTCTGAAATATTTTGAAGATGTATACTTCAATGGTAGAGGCTTATATGAATGGACCAACAAAGTATTAACAGATTCATGAGAAAGCAAACAAGTGCTTACTTATTGATAGGATTGTACAGGGCGCTATATCTCAGAATGAATAATGATGTTGGCTACCATTCACCTCAGGTCTAGATCCAAACACGTCTGCCTTCGTTGGTAACTGAACGTCGTGTTGAATGATTGGTGGAGAATTGGGTGAACTGCAGATAATCTGTCTATCTGTGTGCATGTCTGTTTTTCTGCTCATGGCTTCATTTGTCGGTGGATATGTATTGGACTGGGTTGTAACCTAGTCTGTGAAGGGCTACAATTTACATTATCAGACAAATTGTTCAATTGATCAGCCAGTTTGATAGAACATTTAATTTAGAAATACAATTATTTCAACACATATGTAACATGCAAATATTATAAATATATCTTTTGGTTTTGTTGTAACTTGGGAAAAGCACTTCTCAATCAGATGGTTGGCTGTGTGGAATAGAGAATCCGTGGGACATTATGCACAGTATTAGTTCAGTTGAGTGTATAGAGGTCAGTCCTGTATTGACTAAACGCAGAATGCATGTCAGCATGTCAACATTAAAAAAATAGATCTTAAAACAGAAGAGTAGGCTACCTCCCATTTCAACATGCCTGCATTCCCATTTTGATAATGTCTCAGCCTAGGCTATTGTTCAAAGAACAATAAATATATTATATGCCTATTTAATTATTTCACTTTGTTGATTAATCTTGTGTCTGAATCGTTTGCGTTTTGTACTTGGCCATAAAATACAACTTAATCCAATTCTCTGTACAATTTGTAAGAGGAAAAGCAATGTTGAACACTTAACATTAAACATATGAATCCTTTAATCAGCACCACAGCTGACATTTCTCATCATAACATTGCATCATTTGCCGTGTCATGCTTCAATTCCATTCCTGCTTCTAGAATCCTTTAGTTTTATTTTCACAATTGTATATATTTTATACATTATACATAAAATAAGATGATAAACAGCATGTTTTAAAAGGAAAAGTAGTATCTGTGGAAAAGGTGGGAGTTGTTTGGGTCAGATGCTTGATCACTGCCTAGATACATTTTCTAATATTAGAACGTTTCCTTGATTTGCCCGGCTTCTCTGGTGACTCGGGATCACATGGTCAGAGCAGCAGCCAATCAGATCACAGGGTGAGCTTTCCCTCTCTCTAGCAACAGTGAGTTACTCGCTGCCTATTCATTAATTATTTTCCTCCACTCTCCCCAAAGCCTGTTTGGACTCAGCCGATAGCTAAGTGCGCCTCTCTCCCCCCCCTCTCTCTCTTTCTCCCTCACTCTCCTTCTCTCTCCCTCCCACTCTGTTGTTGCCCTTCTCTCTTCAACTCAGTCCTGTATAAAGTCTTTAAAAGAGATGGATTCAGTGACGGGAAGCCGACTAACCACTGCTGCTGCCTGTCTGAAGTCAGAGCAACTCCTACAATGTCAGAGTGGGGAAACAGAGAGACGCTTCTTCTTCCAACTCCTAGGAGTTGCAGCACTTCTTCTGCTCTGGAGAAATGTGATAAATCAGGACGACCATATCAGTGGACATCTCCTCGCTTGCTCCTGCGTTTTCTCCTCATCCTTCCTCTTCTTCTTGCTTCCCTCTCTTTTCCACAACACTATGGTGACTTTAGGAAAACATGGAGTGTGGAAAAGGCAACTGGACTTTTTTTCCCTTCTTGGTGAGGACAGAAGCGGAAGGCGGGGGGGGGGTTTGTCAGTTGGAAGGCAGGACTGTGTATTTGGGGTGGAGGCGGGGGGGCGGATGGGGGCGGGGGGGGGGGGGGTGTGTTCAAGAGCAGGTGGAGAGAGGAAGGGAAGGAGGCGGGCGGGGGGGGGGGGGGGGGGGGGGGGGGGGGTTATGGTGGTGTGAGCGTCGCGGGCTGTGGTTGGGTCTGCCGCTGCCACGTGTCTCGCCTGGCACCTCTCGCATCTCCACTCTGAGGATGTTGCACCCGGAGTCTGCCCGTCCAGCTTCTCTCTCTCTCTCTCTCTCTCTCTGAGCCCAAAAAGTGTGGTGAGTGCCGGCCATCAAGCGGTGTCCTGTCTTCCTTCATGCTAACTCTTTGCGGTGCTGGTAACTTTGGACCGTTTTTTTTGTTTGGGTTTTGTGTATATATAATAACAACATTAGCAACTGACGGAGGTTTGCGGTCAATGTTTGCTCGCTCGCTTTTTTCCTTTTTTCGAATGTCGTAGGCAAGTGAGGATAATGTAGGCTAAGGTTCGAATGCATGCAGCCCCGCATTAAGCGATCAGTCCGAGCTTTGTGCTTTATTTCTGATTTAGGTCAACTGTTTTCAAGTCTTCTTAATGTTATTTTACTTTTGGACGGGGTCACCTGGAACGTTAAATCAATGCATTGAAAACGGTTGCACAACAACGAGCCTCTCAATCCAGGCCAATGATTATATAATTTGTGAAATGCCCCAAACCCCCCCCAAGAAAAGAAATACTCCCTACTTTTTGACACAGACCAACCAAGAATGTTGATATTCTCCATCATTTCACTTCATTCATTCGTCCATCGTCCGTTTCATTCGTTGTTTCATGCTTATTCGTGTTCGCTGTTCGTCATGTCTTCGCCAGGTCTAGAGAGGTTACCCGTACCGTCGATTCTGCACGGACAACAGACACCAAACGTCTGAAAGAAATCCTAATCTCTCCGTCGGGCTCTTTGCTCGCCCAGCTCTGCTCTATAATGAATGCCGTTTTGAAGTTACCTCATTGTTTCAGCATATTTCCCCCCAACTTGATCTTTTGGGCCTCAGGAGGTAAGGGGAAATCAGAAATATCGATGTGTGTGTTTTGCATTGGATTACAAAATTATTTAAATAATGGGAATTAAGATATGAACTATTAAAGTTATCAACGCGTTTGTTTTTATGTGATCCCGGAGTCAATAGCTTTTGAGATTGATGACGTTCCTATAAACGATTGCTTGATACGGTAAAATGTTCCCCAGGTCTTGTGTCTATAAAGATAAGGGAGCATACCAACAGTATTGGCCTTTTATTGTCATAATATGATATTTAACTCAGCCTAGCAACAAAAAAAATATTGAAGAAGAAATATATATTTTTTCCATACAGCGATCTCGTTTGTATCGGCTACTTTCAACAACTATAAAGCATTTTTAGAAGAAGAGAGAGGCTTTTTTTTCTTGATAGAACCGAAAGGTAACTGTTTCTGAAAAAGGTATTTTCATCCTCAACACTTCTTGGGACCCTAACATCTCTGGGCGCCATCGTCATCTTCATCAACGGCACACTCCTACAAATACGAAAACATTTAACAATACTTTTGCATAGCAACCACCCACATAGTTGCTTTTATCTGTGTGGTGAAAATGGGCCACGGTATTATGGGGAAGTTGCCCTGGCTGTGCAGGGAGGCTCACGTCCAGGGACCCAGGCTGCTGTCGGCTGTGACGCAGCAGCCTCATCCCACCCGCCGCCATCGCAGCCCTGCGCTAATGCTCGGCAGCGCTGCCGCAGTTCGGCCATTTTTCGTGCTCCGCTTTTGAGCTGCGCTCGTGGCCACGAGCCGCCATTTTGCCATATCGTGTGTCCCTTTTTACATTTTTTCGAAAGGTCTGCAAGTGTCTTAAATTGCAATGAGTAGACTCCGTTTTTTAATTTCAGTTAAACAGTAAGCTCAAGGTTAATGCCAATTTTTGTGTTCATATTTTATGTTAGATTATTTTTCTTTAAAATGTTCTAATATGTATTTTAGCTTAATGTGGTCTCCATGTCCATGTAGGTTGGGACATAATCAGTGTCCGGAACATGCGGATCCCAGAGAGAAGCGAGGGGGATTAAGGAACAGGCCAGCCTCTCGTGCCTCAGACCGGACCACTGGTGGGTCTCAGCGCGTCGAGACGTCAGCGACGGAAGGACCCCCTTTGGCTGGCCAGCGCTCCCGGACGGAGCGCTGAGGAGGCTGCTCCAATAGCACCCGGCCAGCAGGTTTTTGCCGCTTGAAGGAGCATGTTGCCAACGCTCTCCCTCTGCTCCATCGTTTGGCTCAACCGAGGCATCAAGCTGAGGAAAGTGCTCCGGCGCTCGGCGACCAACGCTGGTCAACTCTGAGGGACGGTCCGGCCGCGAGGAACAGCGGACCCAGCGGCGGTACTCCCCAACCACCCCGTATCGCTTTGGAAATGCTTCTAAGCTTCGGGTGACTGTATTCTCCCTCCCCTCCCCCCCCCCCCCCCCCCCCCCCCCCCCCGCTCCTCCCATAAGCCACCGTACTCCACACCACCGTTTCTGGGGGGGGTGAAGAAAAAAGAAATCCGGTCGAGCCATAAACAATAAGTGGCATTTGGACCCATAGTCAGCCATTTTACCTCCCTCCTCTCTTCTGGTGGCCATTTTGTTTCGAGCCTGCCTGTTCAAAATGGCGGCAGAGGGCTTCCAGTACCGTGCCCTCTACGGGTTCACCAAGGACCAGGAGGAGGACCTGGACCTGCAGTCCGGGGACCTGCTGACGGTCAGCAAGGCCTCGCTGCTGTCCATGGAGAGCTACCAGGACGGCTGCATCGAGCGCCCCGAGCGCCTGGGCTGGCTGCTGGGCTTCAACGAGCGCACCAAGCAGCGCGGGGACTTCCCGGGGACCTACGTGGAGTACGTGGGGCCCGTGAGGATGGGACACCCGTCCAGCCAACCCCGGTCCCAGCGGCCCCTCCCCGCTGCCCCGCGACCGGACGCATCACAAGGTAAGGGGCCCTGATCCGTTCCTGGTCTGGGAGGGCCGATGTCCGCTCATAACCAACGCGGTTCAGCCATGACCTGTTTTCTGTTATTTATGTAACGGCAGTTGAACAAAATAATATAAGGTATTTTTTTCAAATCAATCCAAATAACCTTTTTGCTACTGTGAATATGTTGCAGTGCTTGAGGTTGTGATAAGATACGACTGGGCCTGTTTACTTATTTATATACTCTGCATTAGTGCCCATCACCTTTACATTGTGCTCTTCATTGTGGTTACCCCAAGTCCACGGACATTGTGAAGGTTTTTTTAATTTGTTTTTGTAAACATTACAAAAAAGCAGGAAGCACTGAATCTATTAACTATTACTCAATCACTAACAATGCAAATATGCAGCATTTCCCAGTAAGAATCACGCCGTTTAAAAATGCAGATGGATTCAACTATGAACGTATACAGCCTATTGAAGACGAGGTTATGTTCCGTCCTTCCACCATAATGTATTTAGCAGTATTTAGCAGATTCAATTATAATGGAGTTTCACTTTTTAATCCCATGTGTAGAGTAGTGTTGCAAATGGCAGTTCACGTTTGAGGGGGATTATGTTAAGTGTTCTTGTCTCTGTGTGCATTTGGAGGGTTTTTCCCTCAGATATGTGTTTTGGGGCCGTTCGTATTTTGAGGTTGCTTCCCTGTTCAACGACTAAAAGTGTGCTTCAATAATGTGGCCATGTTGACTGGTTGCAGACGCTAATTTCTCATGTGGGGAGAAAGGGGAAACTGATTTTTTTATTCATTATGAAAATATAATTTTACTACAGTATGTTATTACAATATGTTTTAATTTGGATGCAACACATTTGCATTTGCATTGCATTTCCAATGATGCATTTATTGATCAAACAGTAAGAAACACATCCTGTATGCATGTGTCCATGACAACATATGGTGTTTTATGACCAATTTTATTGTTCTTCAGATAATTAGTGTGAATGCTGGAGGCACTTACAGCATATGTTCTTCATAAATTTCTTATTTTATTAATATTCTGCCACTTTTTCGGCCCTTTACTACTTCCACAGTTTTTCATCTCCATTCAATATCAAATCTTTTAAATGTTCAGCTTCTTTGAAATCAACGTCTGCTATGTTTCTAATAAAAATATGATACAGCTTTTAAGAAATTACGCTTTTTAAATGTATAAAGGGATTCAATAGGGCAGAACCTTTCTGTCAGACTTAAAGTACTTCAGAGTTCGCACTCTGTACTCTGTACATCTTTTACCTTTAAACTTTCGTTCTAACAATAAACAAATCATCACATTTTGATATTTATACAGAGATCCAGACAGATTTCCAATATCGTTTTTACTTATAAAATGTCAGATGCATGTTTTAAATTCGTCTCACTGATTTCTATTGAGCCCTGGCATAGTGTGTGACCCCTGCTCTAGCCCTACCCAGCTTTACCAACAGATAAACATATCTGACATCGTGGAGCATAGTACATGAAAGTAGTTGATAATTCACCTAGAAACACAACAAAACAAGTAAAGCTTAATTATTTAGGCGGTTCTGGATTCATTAGTGTTAAAATAATTCAATGATTGGAATTATACTTTTTGAGCGTGGGGCGTGTACGTGTAACAACTTGTTAACGACACCGTAGATATTACAATGGGTCCCAATGGAGGCTCCCCCTCTCTTCACACTCTTCACACAACAGTCTCCTCTTTTACACCATATTCAACTGAATTGACTAAATTTGAATGGACAGACACATGGTGGACATCCACATGTTGGTCTACTTTTACTGAACCTTACCAATTTATAATAGTATGGTTTTAGTCCTGACCAAAGCCTTGAGAACAAGGCAATGGTTTGAGGCTTTGTTCTTCATTTCATGGCTGGTTATCTGCTTCCGTTAGAAGGGCAAAACGAGGCAGGCTAGGTTTCTAAATGCTAATGCTACTTAAAAACTATATATTTATCGATTATTATTTATCTGTCTCTAAACAAACAATATGTCATATGAAAGCTGAACTTCATATATTCAGTAGTAGTATGGTAGTATATGCCACTATAAACTAGTAATAAGTATATAAACAGTAGCCGTAGCATTCTGTGACCTAAACTCAACATATTAGATATGAACAGATTTCCAAGTTACAACCATACATTTCTTACCATTGTTATTATCATTCTAATGTTAGTACCTATCAAACCCATTATACTTTGTATTATGTTGATATTGTTTCATAAGAATACTACTTCTACTACTTTTCATTCCAATATTACAACATATTGTCCTGATACTGTTTCATAAGAATACTTCTACCTATCATGAGTATTATGCCTACTTATAGTCTATTTTACAGGTCTATGACTTATCATACTACTTGTGCTACTGGAACTTATACTAATCTGCCTATCATACTGCTAATAATACTAGTACTACTTATCATTCTACTTTACTATTTATCATGCTTCTATGACGTCTAGTGATCATACTTATACTAGGCCTAGGTTTAATCTGTATCACTTTAGTTTAGCTATTTGTTCCACTCTTAAACTTTTGTCAACTATTTTAAGCAATTTGAATGATTTGTATATTCATATTGTTATGCTTACTCAATCCAGACTATAAACTTTTGAACTCTGTTCAAATTCCATTCAACCATTAAAATATAATAAATCATTTAAAGCCTGCAATCTAGTTTGGGGTTAGCCTTTCAACAGCCAGACGTCACACAGCTATTTCGTAAGAAGTTGTCTTTTCTTTAATATTGGTGATTATTGTTGGAGCATGTGATACAATAATTGATTTTGTGTGAATTAACAATAAAGTAATATTATAATTGGTGTTAATGCTATTATAATTTTTTATTATATATTAGTTATTATTATTTATTAAAAAGAAACAGTCACTAAACCAATGAATCAATTAATAAGGAAAAATGATTATTTCCAAACACAAGGGCAGGGAACAACTAGCAGAACTTCCATGGTGGAACAAAGTGGGTCAAATAAGTCAACTATATTATGTGGAATGGAAAAAAATCACTTCAATATTGGACAATGGTTTTTATGTCTAGGAGGACAGTGGAACGTATAATTAAAAAAGTTAATTTAGAGCCCCGAAACTTATCACTGAGGCATGTGATGTCTCACACTGCTAACACATGAACAGGAAATGGTATGTCAGGACCTAAAAATACATTCAAATTGCTCTAAAAAGCAGAGCAAATTGAACCAACAGACCTGATGCACTTCGATGACTTGTAGCAGATCTGTAGCTAATAGGCTAATCGCTATCGTCTTTGCTTAAACTCCTCAGCCCAGTTGCCAATCTTGGGAGAGTTTGGGTAGGGCTTTCACTGGCCATGACCGCACACTGACCCCCTTAATCTATACTGAAGATGCGTCATAATCCTCACCTCTATGGAAACGCAGCTTAACGAATTGATCCCTCCGTTGGACAATAGAGGTCCAATTGAGCTACTGATGAGGCTGTCCCATCCAGGCCTCTCATTGGTCTGCCTGTGAGCCTGTCTCCGTGGCCCCCTGTTTGCGCCACACTTGTGACCTGTAGCACCTCCTGCCTCCAGAGTGCAGTCTGGAGAGGGTTCTATCTGCACAAAGAAATGTGCGTATCTCCTGCCGTGTATCCCTTTGTTGGCCCGTCTCCACTCAACTCCAGGGCATTGGTATTGGGAGAAGGAAAGTCTAGGGGGGCTGGGGCGTGGGGGCAGAAGGGAGCTACAAGTGCTTGGAGTGGCCATGAGGTATCTTTATATATTACGAGGGTCTTATCTGTTTTGACGCCAGACTTTTAATGAATGAATGAACTTCTTGATTCTAAACTTTGAAACACAGGTATTAATCATAGGGGGAGCACAGAGCCGAGTTTCAACGCATTTCGTTTTTTGATCGCTGAAATTGTGATTATCAGTTGAGCTGATGGGATTGGGCCACACCACACCGTGGTGAATCTGGACTGCGGTACCCATTTTAAACGCTTGGCGTGTACGTTACAAATGGTACCTTTTTTTTTATGTTCATAATATCTACATGGAATCATGTCCAAGAGGCCTCATTAAACTGGGGCCCTGTTTCCAACTCAAACATCTCTCTGGCTTACGTTAGCCTATCTTGAGTTAGCCCAGCCTCTGAAAAGCCTCTTGTCCTTTCTTGCCAATTTTCCCCCACAAAGCCAATATTTCTATTTATTTTTTCATTCATACCTTCCCCTCCCCCCCTCCCTTTTATTACCCTCAACTCCATGATCCAGGTCCTCCTTGTATGGAGCTCAGAGTCACAAGTTTGCTTGGCCAAAATAGATTAAACAAAAAAAAAGGGGCTATATCCTGCCGCTTATGTGATATGTTCCAGGATGAACCCATACATTCCTGCCCCGTCAAAAGCCATATTGTCTTCTAACTCCTCCATGGGTTCCCTCTTTCTCCCTTTTCTTTTTGACAGTTGGGCTTAGTAGCACTCTGAGCACGCTCAGAGCCAGTGAACTCTGCTTTACCTCTGGTAGGAGGCCATTGACTATTCATAATGTACCACAAAGACGCACTGGGCTTCCTTCTAATGTATACGTTTTTAAATTCACTTGTCGAGGCGGAGTAATGTGGAATTACCAGCAATATGACTTGTAAATACTCGGGTGGGAGTTCTGCAACAATATCACATTGGCAGATTAAGATAGCTGGAGATTTAATAGTGGCAGGGGGTGTGAGAGGGAGTGTTTGGTCCACCCTGGGAGACATCCGTATCAGTGAATGGCTTGTTGTCAAACAGAAGTCTTGTAAGGCCATACTCCCAAGCTGTGAACATGCATAATAGTTCTTGCCCAACTGGGTTTACAGCTACATTTTGTTTTGCCCTGCAGACTGTCAATCACTCTGCATGGGTGCACTACAAAAAATATAATAAAATAATTTAAAAAGGAACAATAACAAATGCTTCCTCTGTTTCGTGAAAGGTGCTGGTTTTAGCGACAACATTGTGTTTGTCTTTTGCACTTTTTCAATCATTGAAACCAACCCACAACAAAAAATAACTTGTTCTACTTGTGCTTTTGTATAAAAGATAGGGTGTAAAGATGAAAAGGTCACGTCAGTCTTGCTACAGAACCTGTTGGAGCTGGTTCAGACAGAGAACCTGGTTAACGGTGTTGCTATAGAACCTGGTGGAGGTGGCTCAGACAGAGAACCTGATTAACGGTGTTGCTACAGAACCTGGTGGAGGTGGCTCAGACAGAGAACCTGGTTAACGGTGTTGCTACAGAACCTGGTGGAGCTGGTTCAGACAGAGAGCCTGGTTAACGGTGTTGCTACAGAACCTGGTGGAGGTGGCTCAGACAGAGAACCTGGTTAACGGTGTTGCTAGAGAACCCGGTGGAGGTGGTTCGGGCCGGGAACTTGAGGCTACAGATGTCTCCTTCCTAGGAGGACGGACGCTAGCAGACCACTTCGGCATTTCGGCCTTCGAGTCCTGACCGTAGGAGTTTAGATTCTGAAGGAGAGCAAGACTTGGTAGAGGATTGGATTGGAGATCAGCAATAGATAGGGATTGAATATATTTGCTTCCCCTGCAGAGTGGGGAAAGCAGTGGTTTGTGTGGACCTGTATTAGTATAGCTTTAGTTTAAGTATCTCTATCGGTAGGATGGTCCAATGAATGCTCATAAAGCTGTCTCTATGAACAGTGGGGGGGGGGGGGTCATTTGGGGGCCGAATATCCTTCATATCAACAGCCATTTGGAGTCCTATGTACAGGGATAATGTTACAGACTCAGATTATATGTGCTTTTCATAAGCAGGTGATCAGCTGGAGCATTTGCCAGTGCTCAGTTTTCCTTGCTGTCAAATTAAATAATAATAATGGTTTGTCTTAACGAAAGCTAAAATACAGAGTGCAGGTCCTGCCTGGCCAGCTCACCCCCACACGCAGCAGAATGCCATTTGGTATTTGTCCTGTATGAAAAAGACTCACTTTCACCAAGGTACACCCGACCGATGAATCAGTACAGCCTTGCTCCATGCAGGACTTGTGTTTACACACTCGGTAAAGTAAAGACAGGGCCGGACGGCAGCTGAGAGTGTGGGATGTGTCTGCAGTGCTAGTGTTGCTAACAGTTCTACTCTGTGGCCACGTTGTAGCAGAGGATAGCTTTATAAAACATGTCAACGGTGTAGCGTGAGACGGGGACTGCGATCGGCTTCATTCCCTCGGCGCCCGGGCCAAAACGTTTCTCAACTTGTGGCGCAGCAGAAATAATCCTCACAGAACACAGGCCCAGTTTTGGCTCTCTCTCTCTCTCTCTCTCTCTCTCTCTCTCTCTCTCTCTCTCTCTCTCTCTCTCTCTCTCTCTCTCTCTCTCTCTCTCTCTCTCTCTCTCTCTCTCTCTCTCTCTCTCTCTCTCTCTCTCTCTCTCTCTCTCTCTGCCTTGTGTGTGTGTCTCCCTAACCCTCTCCATGGCCTCACTTTTTACTGCCTCTGAAGTGAACCATGGCTTGCCCCCCCCCACACACAGACACACCATCCCCACCATCCCTCTTATCCCTCCAGCAACTCACCCCCCTACCTCCCCTTACACCCAGTATTGCCTTCTCCTTCAATGCCTCCCCCCTCCATTTATCCTTGTGTCTCTTGTGCCTTGCTCCGGTTCTCTCTCTTTATTTCCCTTGCTCTTCTTCTCCCTTAGTTCCCTTACCTCTCTGTCTCTCTGTCTCTCTCTCTCTTTCTCTCTGTCCCTCTCTGTCTCCGTCTCCCTGTCTCTCTCTGTCTCTCTGTCCCTCTCTCTCTCTGTCCATCTATCTATTGATTTATCTCTCTCTGACTCATATGTCTGATACTTTTTCTTTGTCTCCTATTATGATCTCTTCTCTTCCCTCATTCTTTCAGATTCCCATACATGTCTGATGCTGTCTCTGTCTCTCTGCCTGTCTTTCTCTGTCTCTTTCTCTCTCCCAACCCTCTCTATTTCTCTCACTCCCTCTCTCTGTCTCTCTCCCTTTCTCTCTCCCTCTCTCTGTCTCTATCTCTGTCTCTCTTTCTGTCTTTCTCTCTCCATTTTTGTCTCTATCTGTCTCTTTCTCTCTCTGTATCTGTGTGTCTCTCTGTCTCTTTCTCTCTCCATTTCTGTCTCTCTTTCTGTCTCTTTCCCTCTCTGTATCTGTGTGTCTCTCTGTCTCTTTCTCTCTCCATTTCTGTCTCTCTTTCTGTCTCTTTCTCTCTCTGTCTCTTTATGTCTCTCTGTCTCTTTCTCTCTCCATTTCTGTCTCTCTCTCTTTGTCTCTCTCTGTCTCTCTTTGTGTCTTTCTCTCTCCCTGACTGTCCCTCTTTCCCTGTCTTTCTCTCTTTCTGTCTCTGTCTCTGTGTGTCTCTCCGTCTCTTTCTTTCTCCCTTTCTGTCGCTCTCTGTTTCTCCCTCTCTGTCTCTCTCTGTCTGTCTCTCTGTTTCTCACACTCAGTCTCTCTCTCCCTCTGTCTCTCTCACTCACTCTCTCTCTCTGTCTCGGGGCAGCAATAAAACATGCAGCAGGGCCAGTTCTGAGAACTGCGAGGCCTCCAGTCCCTCTCTTGCTCCACTCCCGGCTCAATACCAGGAAAACACTTTCAAAGAAGCCGTGGGGGAGGGAGGGAGGGAGGGAGGGAGGGCGGTGGCGGGGTGGGAGGAGGGGATAGACAGGGCAGAGAGTGAGCTTGAGAGAGAGAGAAAATGAAAAAGATAGGACAGAATGAAAGAGTGGTGGGAGGGGGGGGGGGGGGGGGTGAGAGGGGCTTCAGTGTAAGGTTGGGCCGCTTCAGCCAACTGCAAATATAGGAACCAGCTGCATCGGGATCCTTTTCCCTTCCTCCTTCCAAAGGAGCGTTAGAGTTTTGCTACGCTATTCAGGGTTTATTATGGAGATAAACCGTACGAGGTGTAAATATTGTTCCTCGACATGTTTGAGGCCACACACTGGAAGAGTGTGTCTCCATTAAAGAGGCGGAATGATCTTCTTCACAGACGATCAATAATAACCTCTCTTCGGGGCCGTCTAGTGGTGGTAAGAGGTTTGAAGATCAAGGGTGCTGGGTCGGAGCGTAAAGGGTTCCGGGATTCGGACCCCAATTTAATCAGCCCAGTCGTTACAGGCAGCCCCGAGCAAGATGCTGAGCCCCCCCTGGTACCTGCTCCTTAACGACGCGTACCGCACACTCACTCTGTATCCATTCGCATATCAGATGGCATACCAGCGCCGCACGCCATCGCGCCGCTCGCTTCACACCTCGGAGGTCTGTAGGATAAATCCCTGGCCCCCAGATGCCCTTGGGCCCTTTACATGGAGGTGTGGAGCTCCGGGGTGGGGGCACACCTGTCCGACCTGGATCGCTCTGTGCATGCTGGCCGCCTTGAAAGCCTGTTGTGACAGGAGGGGGGTTCGCACACACCCATGATGCATGGGCCTTTCAACGCTCTCGCCAAGCACTGAACACATGTTTGCCGTGAAACCCGATCGACGCGTTGCACTCGTTGTCACACACACACACACACACACACACACACACACACACACACACACACACACACACACACGCCAAGCATGTTTGTGACCACTGTCTCTGTGCGACAGTTGGCTTTCCTCCGCCATCTTATTATTTCTATCGGTAGAATTCTAACACATCAAATCCAAAATCAAATGTTAAAATTGTTAAAGCCTTCATATTCTACTTTTATGATTGAATAAGCCTTTAATTGTAAAAAGCAAAACATCAACGGTTTTGATTTTCAACGTTGATTTAAGAATCACTTCTCCCTCTTCTCTCTTCTCTGTTCTATTTGTTCAAGTCATGTCTCTCTTTGTGTTTCTGACTGTGTTTCTGTGCACTGCGCAGGCATCACAAGTAGAGAGATTGAGAGCGGGTGAGTGATAAGGAGGGGGAGAGAGCAAGAGTGTGTGTGGGAGAGCTAGCCTTGTGTGTTACATCAGAGCAAACCGATGAAGAAGATACAGGGAGGCAAATATTTAGCTTCTCGTAGCTCTGCCTCGCACAACGACTGCCAGACCGGGTCACAGAGCTTATCATGATGGCCGCTCCAAATGGGTTGGTGGGAGAGCACGTACAAAGAGCCACATCCATCGCACGTTCACATCTAAAGAAAACAAACAAAAGTATAAACGATCATATTTCTGTTTATTTCCCCTCTGTTCTCCACGTACAACAAAGGAACGACTCAAACCTGGCAAACGATAATCCACGGCCATTAGGGCTGTCCGATTATGGGAAAAATCATAATGACTATTATTATGGTCAATATTGAAATCACGATTATTCAAACGATTATTTTTGAGTTTGAAAACATGTTGTATTTATTCAGCATGTCTCTCCCAAAAGACTTTGTATCTGAGTACTTTTCCAATCTAAAATAATATACAGATATGTATCCAGCTGTTCTGCCCTTTCTATAAAACACTTAAAAAAGAAAGAAAAATTGATTATGTTCATTTTGTGATAGTTTGACGGAAAAACGAAATCGCGATCAAAATTAGATTAATCGCCCAGCCCTAACGGCCATCGTCTGCGTTGCAGCTCTTAAGTCCTAAGAATGTAAATACTCTGTATATGATGTTCTTTGAGTTGTTCTTTCCCTATCTGTGGGTTTTGTGGTGGGGTCCTAGGGAATACGCAGTCATGACCAGGACTAGCACGGTCCCGCTATGAGGGAGACTTTCTGCAGTAATTGACTTAGGTTGCTGTTTCCTTTCCATCTCTCTCACAAATTTTCTCTTTCCTTCTCTCTCTCTCTCTCACTCTCACTCTCACTCTCACTCTCACTCTCACTCTCTCTCACTCTATTTAAATCTTTCACTCTCTCTGTCTCTGTCTCCCTTTTCTCTCTTGTGTTTTTCTAAAATTGCCTCAAGAGTCGAGGGGTCACAGCTGCTTTCGAAGGAGACAATAAAAATGTCTGAAATTGAAATGATGATGATTTATAAGCTCCACAAATGAATTCAGCGCTGGCAACGTCGTGTTCATTTTGTGGGAAGCAAGCAAACGCTGAAAAAAAGAAATGTCTCTATTTATTTATTTTGAGTTAAACGAAAAAGAAAAGTTTGTGTGAAAAGTGTGTGTGTGTTTGTTTGTGTGAAAAGTGTGTGTGCGCGTTTGTGTGAAAACTGTGTGTGTGTGCACATTTGTGTCCACTTGCCCATCTGTGCGTGCCCTGCTCGGCTGTGTGTATATAGCGAGTAACATGGCAACCCTATTTTTTTTCATCCTTCGCTACCCATCCACCTCCCAAACTGTTGGAACACATTTGTTCTGCGGTTTACTAGTCTATATTGGTGCCTATTTCCCTGTTATGTTTGATTTTCCTCTCTTATTAGCCGGGGCCCATCTGACCTCAGCTGTATTTCTGAGTCTCCTCAGGATTGTCCCCAGGTTCTCGTGGATGAACCGCATAACTGCTGTGTCCGGCTCTCGGCCCCGACGCCGTGTTGTGACACACCGGCCCACACGGAACGTGTTTTGTCTTCTACCATGTCCGCTGATATAATGGGATCCATTCAAATGGGGAACCTTATTTCATCTGGGAGAGGGTCTCACAGTGGCCCTCTACTGGTATGTTCCAGTATCGGTGTTCGTCCACCTATTTACCATGTAGGTGAATGCGCCAAAGGTGCCGAACATTATTCTGTTCATCCCTGTTAACATTATGGCCACATCGGCACAGTTCCGTGTGTACCTCATTTATACTGAATTGAGCTGAACGGCGGGGAAACCAAAGTTACAGACTCGTAAACCGGCTATTTGGCCATCATTTCCGGCACAAAAGGCATAAAGGCAAACATCTTTAGTTCTCAAATTAAACATGGGTCTAGGTAACAAAATCAGAAAAAGGTATTTGTCCACAACGTGTCCAGTGCACTAGCTGTCTCCTGCAGTCTAAAAACCCTCTACCCAACCAAGGCTCTGCTTGTGTATAAGGGGCTGGTATGACTGCTGAAACACTGGCTGGAGGGGACGTGATTCGGGGGCTCCCACAGTTCCAGCGCGTGGTTCAACCATGGACCGGAGAAAATAGGGAGCAGCGACCTTTGCCTGCAGGTAGTTGTGCGCTCGTTACCGTATTCAACCGACGGCAGAATACACATGATACAGTAACATAGCAAGCTAATTGTCTGTCGCTGAACTGTTAGAGCATTGCACTTATGTTGCCATAAGTGGCAACATAGATTTAGATAAACTAGATTGATTTTATCGACTTTGTTTATTCATTTTATCAACAACAAAAAGTTGATTGGTCAACTTTGACACTCAGTAAAGTCAAAAGCTAAACAAATGTCTCTCTATTTACAACAGTTTGTTTATCAAACCAATCTCAGTGTATTTTTCCACTTTGTTAATCACATTTCTGGGAAAGATGGCTGAGTAAATTTTGGCTGAAGGGGTGTCGGTAAAATATAGCTCTGCAAGTACAATGTGTTGTGACAATCAAAGTCGTTTTTTGGGAAAAACATTGAAACAAAAAAAAAACAAGAACAAAAGGAGACTAATGCACAAACATTGTGTGTGTGTGTGTGTGTGTGTGTGTGTGTGTGTGTGTGTGTGTGTGTGTGTGTGTGTGTGTGTGTGTGTGTGTGTGTGTGTGTGTGTGTGTGTGTGTGTGTGTGTGTGTGTGTGTGTGTACGTGTACGTGTACGTGTGTACGACCACAAGTAAATGTTTGTATGTGCATGCTTGTCGTGTGTGTGTGTGTGTGTGTGTGTGTGTGTATACCCACACATGAGCTTGTGTGTGTCTGAGTGCTGGTGTATGCCCATGTGTGCTTTAACTTGATCACACTCAATCATTAAGCAGCACGTGAGGACAATGAGAAGGAGGAAGGGGAAGGCAGGGGCCCAGCAAAACCAAAATGGCCAGCGGGGAGGAGCAGTTCAGGCAGAGAGGCTGTATTCAGAGAGAAAGAGAACGAGGGAGAGATGGATTGAAAGTGAGAGAGAGATAGAAAGTGAGAAAGAGAGTGAGAAAGAGAGAGCTTCAGTCTCTCTGCCAAGCCAAATGAGTTGCCATGTTTAACCAATAGACACACTGCCTGAAAAAAAAAAAAAAGTGAAAGTGGAAGGAAGTGAAAGGATGGAAGGAGCAAGAATGGACAGAGGGAGAGAGAGAAGCAGTTGAAAGATAAGTCATGGAAGAAGTGCAAGGGAGCAGAGGCCAGAGAGAGCAGGAGAGAGAGACATAGAGATATAGGGCAGAAAAGGAGAGGGCGAAATCCAGAAGTAAAGAAAAGTGCAAGACCAAGAGAGGGAGAGAGGTTAACTGGAGAGAGAGAGAGAGAGAGGGAAACCAAGGGAGAGTGAGAGGGAGGAATTGAGGGTGCGAGAGAGAGAGGGAAACTTGAGGGGGGAAGAGAGAGAGAGAGAGAGTGAGGCAAACTGAGAAAGAGCGAGAGAGGGGAAGGGGAACGGAATGTGCTGACGCTGCGTTTCTTGTCTGAACTCCCCCAAATTAATAATCAGCAGTGGTTCAGCCCGGCCGTGCCAGGGGCAAGAGGCTGCTGCCAAAACCCCGGCCAGTCCAGGCCCTCCCTGCACACACGCACACGCACACACACACACATGCAAAAAAGTAACACACACGCACACAATGTGCAGCACACACACACAAATAAACACATATAAACTCACGCACAGTGAGAAGCACACACAAACAAACAGAAACGCCTGCACACGTGAGTTGCCACACACACACAAACACGTGCATGCACAGATACGCACTCATGCAGGCGTGCATATGTACACACGCACACACACACACGCACACACCATGCGCACACATACATTGGGGCCAAATAGGAGGCACTGGTCGTTCTGGCACGCTGCCAGTGGGCTTTTGCTTGTTCAGGAGTTTTGATTAAATCCTTTATTGTGCTCCACTCACGCAAAGAGCCAAGGGAAGGAGAGGGAGAGAGAAATGGGTGAAAAGAAAAAGGGAAGAAAAAAAGAGGGGGGAGGGTGAGAGGAATTGGATATCCCCCTTCACCAACCCTCCTCCTTCTACTTTTCTCCCTCATATCAGTCTCTCTCTCTCTCTCTCTCTCTCTCTCTCTGTCTCACCCTCTCTCTCTCTCTCTCTCTCTCTCTCTCTCTCTCTCTCTCTCTCTCTCTCTCTCTCTCTCTCTCTCTCTCTCTGTCTCTGTCTCTCTGTCTCTGTCTCTGTCTCTGTCTCTGTCTCTGTCTCTGTCTCTGTCTCTGTCTCTGTCTCTCTCTCACTCTCTCTCTCTCTCTCTCTCTCTCTCTCTCTCTCTCTCTCTCTCTCTCTCTCTCTCTCTCTCTCTCTGTCTCTGTCTCTGTCTCTCTCTCTGTCTCTCTCTCTCTGTCTCTGTCTCTGTCTCTGTCTCTGTCTCTCTCTGTCTCTCTCTGTCTCACCCTCTCTCTCTCTCTCTCTCTCTGTCTCTCTGTCTCTCTGTCTCTCTCTCTCTCTCTCTCTCTCTCTCTCTCTCTCTCTCTCTCTCTCTCTCTGTCTCTCTGTCTCTCTCTCTCTCTCTCTCTCTCTGTCTCTGTCTCTCTCTCTCTCTCTCTCTCTCTCTCTCTCTCTCTCTCTCTCTCTCTCTCTCTCTCTCTCTCTCTCTCTCTCTCTCTTTCTCTCTCTCTCTGACTGTAAAGACATGTGATGTAGTCCGTGGGGAGTTGGAGAGGATCTAGATAAAGTTTTGTTTCTGCCGGTCGTTACCAGCAGTGCTTGCTCTTTTATTGTGTTTATGTGACTGGGTGCTATCGCTGGTCTCTGGTTTTCTTCTCCTCCTCCACCTCCTCCTTCATGTCTTCAGTGGGCTATGGAGGCGCTCGCTGCTTTTCATCTGGCTCGCCTACACGGCTTTGTTATTTCCTTGTTATTTTACACCAGGAGCTGAGTTGTCTCCTTCAAACACGCTGACAAATAACACACACACACACACACACACACACACACACACACACACACACACACACACACACACACACACACACACACACACACACACACACACACACACACACACACACACACAGAGCCATGTTTCCAGGCGATCGGCTTGCCCTGGCTGCGTGTTGAGTCCAGGTGCTATTAACTGTGTGTAACCCTGCCCCACAGAGCAGCTAAGTTCACGCGGAATCGGACACTTGGTGTTTTGTGGAGCCTTTTTTTACGGCCGGCCAGGGCATTAATGCTCTGTATGTTGGGGGGGGGGGGGGCTGCTCCTGCTGTCTGCCGCGGACCAGCCCCCTCCCTGGCGCTGGGCCAGAAGGGTAACAGTGATTTGTGTTGTTGTTTCAGCTGTGCCCGCGCCAGACCTGAGCGAGCAGTTCACACCGCCACAGAGCGCCCCCCCAGCCCTCGTCAGCCTGCTGCACGCCATCGAGAAGAGAGGTACAGCCCCCCCCAACCACCACCTACCTGGCAACCAGCCAAACACCCTCTCCCGCTCTCTCCCGCTCTCTCTCTCTCTCTCGCTCTCTCTCTCTCTCTCGCCCTCTCTCTCTCTCTCTCACTCGCTCTCGCTCTCTCTAGCTCTCTCTCTCTCTAGCTCTCTCTCGCTCTCTCGCTCTCTCGCTCTCTCGCTCTCTCGCTCTCTCGCTCTCTCTAGTCTCTAGCCCTCTCTCTCTCGCTCTCTCTCGCTCTCTCGCACTCTCTCTCCCCCTCTCTCTCTCTCTCACTCTCTCTCTCGCTCTCTCTAGTCTCTAGCTCTCTCTGTCTCTGTCGTTTGTGCTGTTTCACTCTGCTCTCTTGTAGCTTTTTTTCCACCGCTCAACTCGACTCTTCTCCACTCACCGTTTTTGGTTTTCCACCGGGAGAAGGTAGTGGATAGTACCTGGTATCCGGTTCTTTCCTTGTCATCTCCGTCGAGGTTCTTAGCGGGCTGGGGCGGTACCAACGGGGGCCGTATAGACACTGCAGGCTGCTGGATCAGTAGAGAAAACCCTCCCTAGAACCCTCCCTGCATCATTACACATCTGCGTCACCAGCGTACAACACGAGCCATCCGGCACAAACCCAGGCGCAAAGAAGTAAGCCAAGCTACTACGGTCGCCCCCCAATTAATTTATTCACTAGACACCTCCGTCCCCCCGCGATGCCTCCCTGCTAATAGTGGACGTTTTCTATGGCGGGATTCAGACGCTCCCCTGTTCTGTTGGCAGCATAGGTTGATATGAGCGAGGTAAAGGTTAGTGTTCATGATTATATGTTGCGATTCTCTTCCAACGTCAATGAAATGATGATAAACCCTGGAGCTGAATGGGGCTGCAGCAGTACGACTTGATTTCTTTTTGGAAATCAAGTGTAATTAAAAGGGCAATTTTGCAGGTTCTAGCCAGCGCACAATTTGTTTTTAACCAATCACAATCAGGTATCTTTGTCACAGTCACCATGGTCACTGTACATATTGTAGGACAAGGCGGAGGCAACAGATTATATGCATTTCTCGACACACAGTGCTCTTGCTGCATCCTTAGTGCTGAACTACATTTATGACCTATAATAATGGTATCGGTTATATGTTTGATCATTCGTCTTTATAGTAGTCGACGCTAGAAGCCAATGTGGTATGCCCAGTGAAAACCGGGTGCTTTTGATGACAAGATGTGTGCGGTTATATCGGTTATAACTGTTTGGTTTTGGACAAAAACTTTCTCCAAAAGAGTGATAGCCTATTGTTTTTTATTGAGCAGGGAACAACTTACAAGATGTCTCTTAAACATGGAGTTATTCAATAATGCTCCAAATGCACGCCAAGACACACCCACTTATCATAATCCCCCTACACCACAAACGGCCATTCGCCTAACTATTTTACACTTGGATTAAAAGGAAAACCATTATAATTGACTCATCTAAGAACATAGGATCTTATGGTCAAAGAACAGAGCATAATCTCGCCCTCACAAGGAGATAAATGTCGAAGGTAAAATCCATCTGTCATTTCTTTTACTGGAGCATTTATTGTTGGAAAATAAAGCATATTCGCGTTATAATTGATTGTTGACCCGATTTAGTTTTTCCCAATTTCACTCTCCCTATCTCTTGGTGTTTTTGATTCTGTGCCTGGCTGATGTTAAAGGATCTCCAGTTAACACATGTCCCATTGTAGTTCAGTGTTCAGCGTTGAAGATGGTGTCACAGGATTCTAATGCGACATCGCTATGACAACCTTGAGATTGAGGGGACTATCTGCAGTGGGAAACTAAGTACCTCTTACCAAAAGCGAGCTGAGTAGTCAAGTCTAATTGAGGTGGTGCCATGCGGTGGAAAACAGCCATGGGTTTATGTGCAGAACTGGAACTTTCTCTCTCTTTGTCGCTCTCACTCTCTCCCTCTTTGTCTCAGTCTCCCCCTCTCTGTCTGTCTGCCCATCTGTCTGTCTATCCCTGTCTATCTCTCTCTCCCTGTGTAACTCTCTTTCGCTTTATTACGTCCCTCTCTCTCCCTCCATCTGGTCCCTGGCTGGCTGAAATTACGCCTGCGTGCCTTAAGAGGGATGAAGACAGAGGGAGATAGAGAGAGAGACTATATGTCTACTCCTGGCTGTCATCGTCGGTCTTACACACACACACACACACACACACACACACACACACACACACACACACACACACACACACACACACACACACACACACACACACACACACACACACACACACACACACACACACACACACACACACACACCTCCAGTGTATTTATATTTACTTTCACATGCCCTGTTACTTAAAACATGTATCATATATGACGGATTGGATGTTCAGAACCTCTGTTATGTACACACGTTATAACATTACACTTGTTAAGGGACTCCACTTATTTAACAAACAAAGCATGGAATGAAAGGTAAAATGGGGGAAACTAGAAAAAAGTATGCATTTATTTATAAGAAACAGTTAAGTTTCAGATGTAGTTCATTCTATTTATTAATATAATTATTAATTATTAAAATAATATTCATTTTTCCTAAAATTCAACATATGACCTAAAAAGCCAGACTTTATCTCTATTATGCTTCACCACATCTCATCAAAGAAGAATTACAAGCTTTACAGTGGACTTTCCGGGCCTATTCAAACCACACACACACACACACACACACACACACACGCGCACACGCACACGCACACGCACACGCACACGCACACGCACACACACACACACACACATGCAGACCTGCATTATGTATCCTTACCTTCCCCTTCACTCTGTGCACACAACCTGTGTGCGTGCACTGCCCTTCACAGCTCCCCGACAGACTGACCTGTCTCGGCTCACCCATAAGATCCAGACTGACTGTGTGTTTACATGAGTGTGTGTGTGTAGATATGTGAGTGTGTATGTCTGTGTTTGTTTATGTGGTGTGTTTGCCAACGTGGTACGTCAGTTATATTCAACAGCCGCCTCGGTAGCTTTTGTTGTACTTTTTATGTTTTGGACTGGGTACGTTCCTCCAAAGGGCCTTTACTCAACCACATACTGTGTGCTGTTGCGTTGCTCCAGGACTGGACTCTAAGACCCTGTACCGGACAGGCAGCCTGGCCCCAGAGAGCCCCGTGTACAGCCTGAGCACTGGTGAGTTATCCTGCCCGCTCCGCCTGCTCCTTCTGCATGGAGGGCCTTCTCCCTGGCTCCAGTCGCCCACCACACAGCCCAGTCTCCCTCCAACATGAGTCAAGTCAGGTTCACCTTATATTTATAGCCCTTCACAGATTTGGGTTATTCTGAGGTTTAAGTTGAGGTTATTGTTCAGGAGGATCAGGAGGAAGAGACATTGTACAGAAGAGATGTCGAGACTTGTACACACTTTAGTTACGTTTTGTTGTTTCACTGTGTGTGTTGTGTTCTAAACTACAAACAAATTGCAAACAAACAGGGAGTCTTAAAAACGTCGCCAGTCATTGGCTCAAGTGAACTGTGATTAAGTGCAAAATTGTGTGTGTGAATGTTCTTTCATGTGTGTGTCCTTGTCCGTGTGTGTGCGTGTGTGTGTGTGTGTGTGTGTGTGGCGCTGCAGAGGGGGAGCTGTTCCAGAGCGACGTGTGCTTCCTGTCGGAGGGGGTGATCAGCTACCTGCGGGAGCTCCCGTCGCCGGTGGTCCCCGCCTGCGTGTACCCCGCCCTGCAGGCCGCGCTGCAGCAGCAGCAGCAGCCCCTGGAGCTGTCCGCCGGTACGCCCCCCGGATACGCCACTCACACGCCCTAGACACGCCCCTAAATACGCCACACTGAGCTACCCTGGACAGCAGGCCCCGCCCCTAGATACGGCACTCACCCTGACATGGACAGCAGGCCACGCCCCTAGAGCCCTCCCACTGACCTACCCTGGACAGAAGGCCACACCCCTAGAGCCCTCCCACTGACCTACCCTGGACCGCAGGCCACGCCCCTAGAGCCCTCCCACTGACCTACCCTGGACAGCAGGCCACGCCCCTAGAGCCCTCCCACTGACCTACCCTGGACAGCAGGCCACGCCCCTAGAGCCCTCCCACTGACCTACCCTGGACAGCAGGCCACGCCCCTAGAGCCCTCCCACTGACCTACCCTGGACAGCAGGCCACGCCCCTAGAGCCCTCCCGCTGACCTACCCTGGACCGCAGGCCACGCCCCTAGAGCCCTCCCACTGACCTACCCTGGACAGAAGGCCACGCCCCTAGAGCCCTCCCACTGACCTACCCTGGACAGCAGGCCACGCCCCTAGAGCCCTCCCACTGACCTACCCTGGACAGCAGGCCACGCCCCTAGAGCCCTCCCACTGACCTACCCTGGACAGCAGGCCACGCCCCTAGAGCCCTCACACTGACCTACCCTGGACAGCAGGCTCCGCCCCTAGAGCTGCTAATAATAATAGAATCTGAATATCACATTATTAAATTATCACTTCACTATATGTATTTGTACCACCCATTTCCTGTTCATTTCTAAACTAAATAACCTAATATAACATTTTATATTGATTTGTAGTTCTTCCTTCCAAAAAAAAAATTTGTCATGGTGAAAGGGGTAATTTGAGGAAACATACTAGTAATTTGAGAACGTCTTTCACAGCAAAATCAAGGATATGTTCCTTAAGGATTTCCTAGTTGAATGGGGACAATCTGTATGGACTGACACTCGTAGGGAGCCTTGGGTGCCACGGGCTATTCTGGGATACTTTGATACTCTGGGATACTTTGATAATCATGGACTCCAACGCTTTTATGCAATGTCAAGAGTTTCTCTGATGAAGCAAGAATTACAATTCAATTTGACACTGAATTATTCACCTAAGATATTAAAGCAAATGGCTGGGTTACCCGGTGAGAGAATAAAATACAAATGAATAAGAAACACAGCGACATGATTTTGATTCTAAGGGAAGGAAACTCCTACCTTCAAAAGATGAAAACATCTCAGTTAAAAATGTGTTGAAGTGACTGCGCAGCCGCTACGAAGAGCCGAGTGAGACGCCCCAAAGAGACTGCAGCCCGTCCCCCTAACCCGCAGAAGGATCCCCCCCGTACCCCAGCACGTTGGCGTGTAGCGCCACCTGTCTGCCAGCAGGCCTGGGGCCTACCCTGCAGTGCTTTGCTAGCCCGTACCTCAGGGTGGATGAGCTCTTACTCACTAATGAGAGGCGAGCAGAGGGCGCACTGCTCCCCGTGTTGGCTCCTTAGGTTTCTGTTTCACTATGCTCCTCAACTCTGCTTTTCTTGTTAAAACTGTTACGGAGATTACTGGGGTGGTCCGATGCACACCAGGACCACTCTGGAGAAGGTTGCGACTGCTAGGACAACGTCTTGCTCTCCCCCCCCCCTCGCCGTTAGCTTGTGGCTCTACCTAGCGTGCATCGGGCCTCCCACCCCTGCTCATTGTGTTGTCCGTGTGGTCACCAGACGGCGCGGTGGCCGGCAGCCATGGCCGAGAGGTGAGCCTGGTGCTGGAGACCTCCCCCGGCGTGCCCCTCCACCACCGGCTCACCCTGCAGTTCCTGCTCACCCACCTGGCCAAGGTGGCCCAGACCCAGGCCCACAACGGCCTGGATCCCCGCTCCCTGGGCCAGATCTTTGGGCCGCTGCTGATCCGCCCCGGCTCCACCGCCCCCGGGTGAGGACGCGCCCGCGGCCCCGAGCAGGGCCTCTGAACGCCCGGGCCACGCCCTCCCCCAGATCGTGTTGGAGTGCGCTTTTGTTTTGGCGAGTTTTAAGGGGCTTGTCTCAGTCTTCCTTCCGAGTGTTACCCTCACGTTGAGTCGTTTAGCGGACCCCTATCGTAAGCACAAGTGACGCTGAGAACAATACTGTCCCAATGTTAGCCCTAAGGTTGAATGATGGGACAAACATGCGCTGAACCCTTAGGTTTTGAAATGTGTTATGAAAGGATCTTAAGTCGACACATTCAGAGCGCTATGGTAACATAGGCAGCAAACTGTTCCAAAGAAGGTTATTGGTTAGTGGTTAAAAGACATCAAAACATCGCCCTTTGACCAATCCACTCAGGATTAGAAAGAAAATCACATCACCATTCATCGGACCATCGTTATCATGGTCCAACCACTTCAACAACTCACACTAACATCGTTTACATAATTTTTAATTATTGTTGGGACAGCCGCTCACTTTTTGATCGATGAAATAGATCAAATGCTCTAGCTCTGCTATACACAAAATGCCGGCATTTATAAATGCCTGACAGATTTTCGTAAGCCACATTTAATCGAGAAAAGCTATATATTAAACGCCAGCATGAAGTAGCCTTCATGCTAGCACTTAACAATGGCAGATAGCGTCCGCACCGCATGGTGGTGAGAGGACGTGGGCTGATGGAGTAACCCTGTGATGCGTTTCAGCCTAACGCTGGATGAAGGCTTTCCTGCCATGGTGCTGGAGAGACTTGTGATGGAGCGCGCCGTGGAGCCCGACCTGGCGCCTCCAGGTACAGTGCTGCCCTCTCCGACGTCAGGAGGTCACATCTCCATGCATGTCCAGGTCAATAGGTTGTGTTTCAAACACAGTGCAATAAGATCAAATGCAACCCCGCTGGCTCCACGTACACAGTGTTGGAGGCCGTACGTCACAGTTACATGCTATATGTGTCAACTTGTGTAACGTGGGGTCATCACAAACAACTTCCATTGTACCGCCGTTGAAAGGGTTTGTGTTCTAACGCGTGGGATGATAAGGCTCTGTTGTATGGAAGGGTTTCGACTAGATGTCACTGTCTCCTTTGTTGTTTCGAGCCTCTCACTGCTCTGTTGAACTGCGCACACTGCCCCGAGGTTTGGTCAACTTTGAACCCAGTTCAAATGTTTGTGGCCTTTGGATTGCACTTCAAGTATTGACGTTTTTATTATTCTCTGTCTGTCTGTGTGGTGTGTGTGCAGCTCTCCCAGCCAAGCCAGTGAAGACTAAGATGGTCCCGCCAGCAGTGACAGATGTGTGCAGCTTGTTAAACGACGCTGAGTGGTACTGGGGAGAGATCTCCAGGTAACGTCTACAATATTAATGCAATCTATCTCACATGTACATATATAATGTTATGTATTATTCAGTCATTTGGCAGACGCATTGATCTAAAGAGACTTGCAATGAATTTGTAGATAAGGTGTCCTTTTTTGACCCCCAAGCAAAATGGTACTGGGTTTAATGTCCACAATTTGTACATGTTACCTGTAGGCCTTTAACAAGTTGCCATCCTGCCCTTTAAGGGCCTCTAGTGCAATTCACTGTACGTCGCTTTGGACAAAAGCCTGCGCTGGATGACACACATAGAGACAGTCAATGCACGGTATAATAATAATAATAATAATAATAATACATTTAATTTAGAGGCGCCTTTCAAGACACCCAAGGTCACCTTACAGAGCATATAGTCATCATAAATCATTTAAAAAAACATGACATTGTGGAAAAAATAAATAAATAAACATAATAAATAAAAAATAAATAAAACAAAAACAAGACAAAACAAAACAAACAAACAATCAAAACAGTGATCAGTTAGACGTTGTAATGTCTAACATCTAACACATCTAATGTGTTAGATGTTGTATAGTGTCCCATCACTGTGTGCTCATCGGAGGTCCTCTCGTGCTCTACGCAGAGAGGAGGTGAACGAGAAGCTGCGGGACACTCCGGACGGGACCTTCCTGGTGCGCGACGCCTCCAGCAAGCTGGAGGGAGAGTACACACTGACGCTCAGGTGAGGGAGCAGCACCTCTGGGGACTCTGCTGCAGCGGGCCCATCACGGCACTGCGGAGAGCAAACCCCCTGTGTGTCTGTGTTACCTGAAGGATCATCGTAACTACCAAGAGAGCTTTACCCGTCCACTGACGGCTGAATAAATCAATTAGGATCAATTATTAGAAAAAATGTGAAACGGCAAGATAAAGCAGTTTTACATTTTGAGCAAAGGTGAAAGGTGACACAGTCCGGGTTTATTTTCAGTTTAAAAAAAACGAAACGGATAATTCTTCCTCTTTAAATAATTATGGCTCTGACATCTCTTCCTGTCCCACCCCTCCCTCACAGGAAAGGCGGCAACAACAAGCTGATCAAGATCTACCACCGGGACGGGTGCTACGGCTTCTCGGAGCCCCTCACCTTCCTGTCGGTGGTGGAGCTCATCCACCACTACCGCCACGAGTCCCTGGCCCAGTACAACGCCAAGCTGGACACCCGGCTCCTCTACCCCATCTCCAAGTACCAGCAGGTAGGGCAAGGCCCCCCTCCCTCCACACACCACACACATCCACACATGGAGCGGATCATTCGTCACATTCAAGCCACAGTGGGGCAGCAGGTTAAGAAAAGTTATTGGTAACTTTTAAGCACAGTTACTCCCAGACGAATGGATCTGGGTCCTTGGTTTGATCCCCAATATATGCAGTCCCCCTTGAGCAAGATGCCCTCACCCGCTACCTGCTCGGTTATGGCTTGTATCTGTATTCACTGTATGTCGCTGTTTCGACTGAATACTATTACCGTTACTATTTCCAAGTAAATCCTTCTTATGTGAAGAATGTCGTTTTTCCGTGTGTGTGTGTGTGTGCGTGTGTGTGTGTGTGTGCGTGTGTGCGCGTGTGTGTGTGTGTGTGTGATCGTGCTGGCTAACCTCTTCTCTGCTGTGTGGCCCAGCTGGTGAAGGAGAACAGCATCGAGGAGGTGGGGGAGCAGCTGAAGGTGTACCACGAGCAGTACCAGGAGAAGAGCCGCGACTACGACTCCCTGTACGAGGAGTACACTCGCACCTCCCAGGTACCCGCCACGTTGCTCCACACACTACAACAGACACACACACACCACGAACGCCGTCCACAGCCTTTTCCCTTCTCTTTTCCTTCATGTTTGTAACGCGTACAAAATGCTTGATACGATAGGAATGTAACGATGATACTATTTCTATGAATTACTCTTGATTATTTATTATTCAGCACCTAATCAACCTGTAGAATTCCCAGTGCTTCACTAAATGTACACAGTCACACCCCTGCCGCCTGATGTGTGTACGGTGGTCTGTAACGCCCCCCCTGTCCCCAGGAGCTGCAGATGAAGCGCACGGCCATCGAGGCGTTCAACGAGACCATCAACATCTTCGAGGAGCAGTGTGAGACCCAGGAGCGCTACAGCAGGGAGTCCCTGGAGCGGTTCCAGCGCGAGGGCAACGACAAGGAGATCCAGAAGTGAGGCACACTCCGAGGACTCTCAGGGTCCCCCCTGTTAGACACAGGCTGCTTATTAACTTCCTTCTTCCTTTTTTCAGATTTATGATACAATCATCTGAAATAACAAATTTGCTCAGTTTGCCTTTAGTTGTATATTATTATTAATGATTAATGAAAATCATCTATGTGAAGACACTGATCATGTGATTTCTCACAATAATTATCAAGAATGCCTTAAAAATGTGGGAAAGAGTTGTTCAAGAATGAGTATTTTTAGGACAGGCCTGCGGGCGCCTCATATGATCCTAGCGGGCGCCCTGACGCCCGCGGGCACTGTGTTGGTGACCCCTGCTTTAGATGTATGTTATAAATGAGCAAGTAGGGGTAAAGCGTCATCCTTGGGGGTCAAGGGGTCAAACATAGGACCTCAGGGGGGGTCACTTGGAATAGCGTGACCAGGCTGCCATCGGGTCCTCTACTGTTTCATACTTTTTCTTTAATTCTTGATTTTGTCCCCTTTTGCCTTCACAAAATATCTTGGCTAATCTTATATTTAGACTCTTCGCATATAATAAAAAAAAACTGGAGAGCTCGTAACACAACAACTCATCATCATTGATGAATTCATCATCCTCACCACAGCCATGTTAGCCTCCAGTACAAAAAAAGGTTGGATTATTTTTTCCGATGCTCATTTTGTTTGGTCTTCTCCTTAACCAGGATCCAGAGCAACTCGGAGCGGCTGAAGTCCCGCGTGACGGAGATCCACGACAGCAAACGCAAGCTGGAGCAGGACCTGAGGCAGCAGGTGTCGGACAACAGGGAGATCGACAAGAAGATGAACAGCCTCAAGCCCGACCTGCTGCAGCTCCGCAAGACCAGGGACCAGTACATCATGTACGGAGAACGCACACACCGAACACACAAACACAGAGCTAGGCTAGCTGCTGTTGAAGGGCGGCACTGAGGCTCGTAGCTTAGCTTTAGCTTGTGATTAGTAGCACCTGATGTACGTGATCCGGCCCTTATCAATAACATCTGGTCTTTCACAGCATAAATTAGCTTTTTGTTCTTCTAAATTATCATAAAATAAATGTGTGTATATTATATGCACATATAATAATAATAATTATTATAATAATGTGTTTTATTTTAAGCACTATTTCATGTTTTATTGAGCTGTGAGATGCTCTTGCTGTGCAGATGGCTGAACCAGAAGGGGACGAGGCAGAAGAAGATCAATGAGTGGCTGGGCATTAAGAACGACGCTGATGAGTGAGTCCGCTGGCTTTAAAGGGACTTAAATAAGTCTTTTAAAAAGTCCTCATCATTTTTTTTACATTTTCTTTCATATTATTTTGATTATAAATACTGATTTTATTTCCGAAATGGTAAAGAACTATATTTATTAAACTTTTTAAATGCTTTTCTATTTTAAATTAAATTAAAAAAGTGAAGTTGCGTGTTTGTCACCCCCAGCTCGTACTCGCTGGTGCAGGAGGACGAGAGCTCGCCCCACCACGACGAGTGCACCTGGTACGTGGGCGACATCAAGCGCACCCAGGCCGAGGAGCTGCTCAGAGGCAAATGCGACGGAACCTTCCTCATCCGCGAGAGCCAATCACAGAAGGGCTCCTTTGCCTGCTCTGTCGTGTGAGTTGTGCATTGTTATCCCCTATTTACTGACTTATTTTTTTATTATTATTGTTATTTACTATTATAAATTTTTTATAATATATATATAATATAATATTTTCTATAATGTATTAATATAATATACATTTTAAGGAATATATGCATGTATTTACTTTACTTATGTTCTTATTTATTTGTGTGTATTTTTTTAAATTAGTATATTAATTGTCTATTGTTTCACTTTAAGGATTTGCTTGTTTATTGTTGGATTTATTTGTGATAATTTATTTATATATTTGGCATGCAATTATCATTGCTTGTCGTTTGGAAAAACAATCTGAATTATGTCATGCATTATATTCTTTCCCTTCTCCTCTCCTTCTCCGGGCAGTGTGGAGGGCGACCCCAAGCACTGTGTGATCTTCCAGACGACCACAGGCTACGGCTTCGCCGAGCCTTACAACCTGTACCCTTCCCTCCAAGACCTGGTGCTCCACTACAAGAACGTGTCTTTGGTCCAACACAATGACCAGCTGAATGTAAACCTAGCCTACCCGGTGCTGGCCCGCTCCCAGAACCAGAACCAGAACCAGCACCCCAGATGAGCTGGCAGGCCCAGCACAGTACAGTAGTAGTACACTAACCCCCCCCCCCCCCCCACCCCCACCCCCACCCCACCTCCACCGCCCAACCACACCCAGGATGGAGAGATTCAAGTACTTCAACGTCGTTCTCAGTGACGAAAGAACCCAATGTTTTTTTCTGTTAGTTGCTGAAATCCACCATTTTGTGAACAATGGTTGTTAATTTGTTGTCAAAGTGGCCGGCACCATTCCGGCGAGCACAGCGATTCGCCGGTGTTTGGCTGGCGGCCGGTGCTGATTCCACCCTGACGATTTTAACCATAAGGTCAGCATTTAAAGAACAAGAAAATAAGCACATGCCCGTCGACAACGGAGACCTGTACAGTGTCCGGGCCGACGCCACCGGCAGCGGCACAAGGAGCGAGAGAGAGCGTTCTCCTGCCATTAGACAGCCATAACTGTACAGAGTCAATTACAAGATAAAAAAAAATACCTTTGGTACAAAAACTCCTAATACCAAGTCCTACACTTGATAGTGTTGTTGATCGAGGTCGGAGGAGCAGGTCAGCGAGCGAAGCGCGATCCAAGCCCCCCTGTGGAGAGACGTAAACACACCCACGAGGAGGACGCAGGATACAGACGGACACAAGGGGGGGAAAGATCCTTTTATTTTTTATCTTTGTCTTTAGACAAATGCCTGAACTGTCGGCCCCCCCACCACCCCCTCCAGGAAGACACACTACTCACGTTGCCACACACAGGCTGTTTGCATCGTTGTGTTTGTGGACTTCACTGCCGTCAGGAAGAGACGCCTTGGACCCCGTGTGGGGGACTGGTTGTGTGGGGTGGGTCAGCTTGGGTCTCTCGGTTGATGGATTGCAATTCAAAGCGTGATTAAGTGCCATAGTTACAGCCCTGAGCGACCGAGGACTCCTGGGAGCGGAGAGGGGGGAGGGGGGCCGGCGGTTGGACGGAGAAGGCCTGCAGCTTTAAGAAAAAGAAAGTTATATATATTTTTAATGAAAAAATATTGTTGGCTGTGGCTTCATGTGGCGCTCTTTCTCTCTCTCCTGCTCTCCCTCCTAGGCTCGATGGGTTCCCGGGCCTGACTGTTGAGTTTGTGGATGAGGTACTGACCGTGACGGAGTCACGTGGTACATGTTTGCTATATTGTGAGTATACAGTACACTGTAATCACAGTACACCAGATAGTGTGGTATGTTGATAAATGCAGTTATATATGCTCCAGGATTCCCTCCCTTAAGTCCCAGGTTGGGAGAGTCTCCTTAACCAGCTTTCTTACTTTCTTTCTTTCTTTCCTTCTTTCTTTCTTTCTTTCTTTCTTTCTTTCTTTCTTTCTTTCTTTCTTTCTTTCTTTCTTTCTTTCTTTCTTTCTTTCTTTCCTTCTTTCTTTCTTTCTTTCCATCTGTTTTAATATTGTAGCGACCTTTAGTTTATTGGGGCTAAAAGACATAACTGTTAGTGATCCTCTGATTTTATTTTTTCTAATTTCTATATGCTAATGACTTTACGAAGCATCCATCTATGATGTGATTCTCGTGTCCTATCCGGTACTGTATTTGCTTTGTCTCTAGCTAGGTAGTTGTATTTACTGGCCCAGTTGTTTTCTCAGATGTCAGATGATTTGATATTTCAGTTATTCATGGTACTCCCCTCGCGCCCTCCCCCTCCTCTCTGCGCTTGACTGTTGATGTTTTTTGTCACCGACTGTATAATATTAATAGGCAGAGAAAAAAAACTTTGAAAAGATAGTACGCTTCCAAAAGAGAAGCAGAACTTGGAACCTAAATATTCACACGCAGACACACATGCAAACAGATTTTGATTTGGCACAGTTTCATTGCTGTATTTGTTTTGTCTCTTTGTTTGTCCTTTTTATTTTCTTGCATTTAATTTGTTTTGGTTGCTATGCTCTCAGATTCTGTTTCGGGAAGTACTCAGTACCCAGCTAATATGAGCCAAATGAAGGATGTCTTTTCATGTAGCACAAAAAAAAAGAAAAACCAATCCTTTACCATTCATGATGGCCACATTGGTCCGAAAGGTGATCTAGTACAGTATGCATGGCGTGTCTCCACAGGAGTCCCTCTAGCACTAGTGCTTCTAACTTGTGCTGTCTGTTTGTGTTTCTGTGTATGTGTGTTTTAAGTGCATACGTGTTGTAGTTGTAGGACTATGCACAAGACGGTAGAAACGTGGATAGGAATAGGGTTTCACTTTTATTTGCAGGCAAACTTCCCAGGGCAACTTCCTTCCACAAATTAAGTCATTCATTAAGTCTTTCATTCTTGAACCTCCTTCCAGTGTGAGACCACTGCGTGGATTGAGAAGCACACCATCTCTAGTTGTGTCTGTCTCTACCTAAAGTACAGTTGAAGCTCCAAGCAGGAAAGGCGCAAGGACGAGGCACCACATCACCGACCACAGTGAGAAAGATGAATCTGGCCAAATACTGAGGGGCTGCTTGGCCTGCGGTGATGGTTGCATGACCACCAGGCGCTGGCCTGTACACAGTGGGTTTGAATGGAGAAAAAAAAAAGAAAGAAGATGATAAAGTAACCGATATTTTTGTAGAATGTGTGTAGAGTAACCTAAATGGTAAGCTAGTGAGTGAAAAGATTGCAATATTTTTTTGGAGAGTAGCATGTTTGGATAATCTTTTCTGTTTTGAGTGCAAAATTCTTTCAAATGTTCTATCATGTAAAAAGAAAAATGGCTTCTCTCTTGATTAACTTTAATGCAAAGCGTTTGAAGTCTCCTTTTTTTGTCATCTGGTTTATTAAAAAAAATACTTTGGATATAATCTTTAATCAACAAGAAATTTAAGTTGTCAAAATGTTTATGGACATGAACATCTCACTGATAAAGATAAATATACAGAGAAACGGTTGAATCTTGAAGACTAGAAGTGCCTTTTGCCCGCTATAGTAAGGCCATCTCTACTCTACTTATCCGCCATTGGAGACTCGCTCCTCAAGATGGTGCCATCGGCCCATGCTGTGCTCATTGTTTCATGTCTGCCTGTGTTCAGCCCCGATGTACGACTGCACGCAGGCCTGGTTGTTGCGTCTGTTCTCGAGTGTGGATGCCTAAGCAGGGGTGTGTCATGGCATGTCATAGCATAGCGTAGCGAGTGATTAGAGAATTTAAAAGTTGTTGCCATTGTATTTTTTTAAAAAAAAAAACCTTTTAGTTGTTACATATTCCTTCTTTGTGTGGTGCAGGTGGAGGGGGGGGGGGGGGGTGTTCAGTGTCTTGGTGCTTTTAGCCCATCAAGTACAAAGAATGTTTTGTTTTGTCACAACCTATTTTCAATATTTCATCTTGTAACTCTTAGATGTGTTCTTTTGTTAATGAGACCCAGATCAGATAGAGATGTGAAGTGAGAGTAACCAGAGTGTAGAGGCCGTAGCTCTATGGACAGAGGACCTCCAGCATGCAGTATTCCCCTCGTCTCGTCCACTCCCCTCACTGTGAGCCTGTTCTCTGAACTCCTTCACAGACCGCTGACCATGACCATACTGTCCGCTGGACCAACCGCTTTTTTTTTGTTGCACTTTCTATTACTTTTTTTTACTTTTTTTTCGAAGCAATGCAAATACTCTTATTAGTTGTTGTTTTTTTCGTTCTTTTTAAATGTCTCTTTAGTTTGCTATTCTTCTACATAGTGTTCTTTCTCCATGATTGTTGTTGTGTAAGAGGGGTGACCGTTACTGCAACCTCCAAAGGGGTTGGTTGGGTTGAGAATACCTGGAGAAAACATGGGCACCACCGTCGACGGAAATTAGTGTGCTCGTAGATTTTCACATAACAACTCCACTTGTAGAAATGAATTTTGGACAGTTAAGCGACGTCGTCAAGAAACCAGTTTTTGAATAATAATTACATATGAAGCGAATAAAACAAAAATCTGCTCCCTTTTTTGTACAAAACAAATCCATCCTGTTTAGGAATATTTTTACAAGTACTCTTTTTTTCGTGGTTCACTCTACATTGTGCAGTAAAAAAAATGGTCCTCACTGATTGAGAAGAGCGTGATAAAGGCAAACGGGAAGAGAATTTTGATTTATGATTTGACTTGGAACTGAGCTTCATGTCATTTGGTAGCAACTCTGCAATTCTAAACTTTACTCTGGGTGATGCTATTAGATTGTCCTGTATTTTGTCTTTAAGATTTCTTATAAAAATATATATATATTTCATCCGCTTTGGAACACTGTAAAGTATATTTCTTAAAAAAATTGTATTGTAGATAACGCACTATCTTTCACACTATACAAAGAAAGCAAGTATATTTGATGTCTATTTAGGTTTGACAAATGAGAGGCTTATTAGAAAATAAATACTTTTGAAATATATCCTAAGATATCTATATTTTTTGAATGATGTAACTCTGATTTGGATTAAACTTGAAACAAATCAGAACGATGTGAAAAGGATCCTTTTGCATCACTCCACAGCAGTTATTAAACAAGACATTTTGCAAGCGGTTTTTCTTTTGTGAATCGCAAGCACTCTGAATAGTGGGCTTGGACAAACTTCCAGCAGACTTTGTAATGGTGGTACACAGAGTCAATGTAAGGTAGTACACGGTATCATCCTGTACACTCTTGATGAAAGAAACTCATCCATGTGTTACATTTACAGAGCTGATAAATGTACACCTTATTTTTTATCTTTTTGTTAAATGAGGTCTTGGCTGCTTTTTTGTTTTATACTGCATATATGAGACAAGTAAGAGTAGTCTTTATTTGGGTTCTCAGTCGGGAGAATTTGTTTTCCATTAGGAAAAGGTTCTATCTTGGATAGTGGCCGTTTGCTAAACATGTTAAGGTGGACGAGCGATGCCGTGTGGATCCATGATGCCACAGCGCCGGGAACACCCCATCAGCTATGGCCTATTGGGATAAGATTTTCCGAGAGGGGCATTTAGTGTTGAGAAATACATTGAGGCAAACTGTAATGAGGCCATTCTTACTACGCAGGTATTAAACAGGTACACGATTCAGTCCTTCAGAAGCACTCCTCTGAAAACACACCTTTTTTTACATTAAAGCAATGATGGCATTAGAAAGTGCTTGTTTATGGTGCCTGAGTAGATTTGTATTTGTTTGATTTTATTTGGCTTTATAAAAAAGCAAATTGATTTTTTGTCTTTGTCAGTTTGTCAAGTTTGTTTGTTTGTGTCTGTTAATAACCGTACAGAACCTATAAAGAAAAATAAGCTAGCTTGAAAATTTCCTCCATACAGTAAAGAATACAAATGTTTACAACATGTAATTAACCAAATAGCAAGTATGCGTTTCAAAAAATCAGTCTGTCTGACCATTGAAGTGACTGTGATTGGTTGGAATTTTACCCTTTCTTTTGGTCATTGGAAACTTGAAAAAGTCATGACTGCTTGTTCTCTCTCTCTCTCTCTCTCTCTCTCTCTCTCTCTCTCTCTCTCTCTCTCTCTCTCTCTCTCTCTCTCTCTCTCTCTCTCTCTCTCTCTCTCTCTCTCTCTCTCTCTCTCTCTCTCTCTCTCGAATGGTTCCCTTCCAAGTTTTAATTTCCTGTTTTCTTTTTACTCTCCAATACTGTGCTCCCTCACTATGACATATTGTAATTATCACAGTATCAGTCAAAAAGTTAGACATTGTTTTTGTAGCCTCTGTGGCTACACATTCGGGGCAACTTGGTGGACCGCTTCCACACTAAATGTTTATTCATCAAGTCTCCTTTGAACCCTGCTGTCTAGCTCTCCCCTGACCCGCATACGTGCAGCGCTCACATTAAACACATGTTATGGTTGTGCATGTATGTGTTTTTTCATAATAACTGATAGGGGTGTAAATCAGTTACAACATTGTTGCAGTCTATACATCTCCATTCTATAGACTTTGACACTAGTTGCCATGTCCTCCAAGTCAGGAGTTTGTTTATGTGACGTTTATGACTTGTAAATGGGTTTGTGTGTCTTCATGATAGCGTCGTTAGAGAGCCATACACACGGCTTGCACTACATGTACTGTATGGGTGTTAGCGTATGTGTGTGTGTGTGTTCAGTTTGGACGGAGTCTGGGAATGATGGACGTCAGATGCATGCTATTTTTTTTATTTTGCACTAAATGGTATACAAGACACTACGAGAGCAGACAATAAAAAGAATGCAAAAAGGTGCTCGGTAGAAACAACTAGATCGTTAAAAAACCAAAATATCTCATACAATTCTAGACCTGTTTGTGATTTTGTACCCCGGATCCTCCTTCTCCTTCCTGCCACCACTATCAAATCTGTCAAACTCATCACTTAGCATAAACTTTGACCTTTCTAGAGATTTCGGTCTATTTGATGTGACTGTAATAGCATTTTTCACTGTATACTGTCTTCATCTCTTAACCCCCCCCCCCCAAAAAGGCTTTGTTACATTTTCTGTGGCGTGTTCAAAGTGATCGATGCCTCGACACTTTGAGATCGGTTAGACGTGGCCCACCTTGCAGCCCGCATACCATTGGTTTCCTCCAGGGCACGAATCATATCCTTGTCATCATGGCAGAACACTGGCTAATGTATCAGCATAGCCTCCCACAAGCCTCTACTCTTTAATCCTTTGGATGTGTGGAAACGAATGGGTGAAGTCAGTGGATTGGGTGGTAGTACTCAGCCAGCAGAGATATATGGGTTGATGTGGTGGTGCACGATCTCTATGCACGTGAGACAATTTCTGTTCTCTTATCTTCCCCCCGTCTATGTCTCAATTCAAATGCAACATTTATTTTCTGTCTTTCACAAGAAAGCTAAAGTTGAGTGTATCTGTCATGTACCTACCACTTGCTACAGAGTTATTGTTTGTTCACACACAGGTACCCTTTCGTCTGTATGGTCCTTACTTTAGGTTGATAAAAAAGAAAGTACAATAAAAGATATATAAAAATACTCTTTGGGGTTATTTGGTTTGTTTTTGATCGTCTATATTTTTCTGTGATTGCAGAAGATTGGATTTTCATCACTAAAGTAGTACTATTCAAAATGATTCTTTGCTCTATCGGTAATTAGTAACAATGTATAAATATAATTATTCTTTCTCTTTGGGTCTCGCATTTCAATATATATAGATCCACAATAACAGATTCACAATATAAACAACATATAGGCTACTAAAATACTCTTTATAAGCTTGACCAGTTGAATCATATATATTATATATCATCAATCAGTTCAATTCAATTGTATTGCTAAAGGATGCAGGGATTGGGGATCATGTCTTAGCCCCATTAGTAGGAATATTGAGGAAATAGATTGATCTATATCTATATATTTTACCATTATTTTCCTTCCGAGTAGTCCCTGCAGTAGCCAGTCTTTAAATGGGGAGTACTAGTCGGCCTACCCCCCATGTTGGAAACACTGTGCTAAAGTATGAATAACTGAGGAAGGTGTTCTGGGCACGCACACAGAGATGGGTCATAAATATAACGCACAACCTAAGTAAGCTTGAGAACAATAAACAATAGGCTACAATGATATAAATTGGACCACAATTCAGATTGGACCGCAGAGTGAATCATAATAGTTAAGTGCATAATAGGAGATGGCAACAAATAGGTCGAGAAATAATGTCAGAGATTAAGATAACATTCAAGGTATTACCTAAGTAAACCTTACTTACATAAATGGTCTGCACCAATAATAGGCCACAAATTTGACACCCATAAAAATGTTTTGATGCATCGTCAAAAAATTTGACCGTGACGCACCGACCCCGTGATCTGTGATCTGTTCCAGCCGTGCTCAGCGTGGGTCACATGACTCGATGTCACATGACTCGAGGTCCCATGGTCCAATCACAACAAAATAAAAGCAAAACAAGGAAGCGGGTGTTTATTCCTTCGGTAGCCGTAACGTCGGTGGATTTTCAGTATGCGTCTTTGGAAAGCGTTAGACATGCAGACTGGTTTCCTCCTGTTGGTTTTGACCCTCTGGTCCAGTGCAGATGTGGGGCAGTGCGTCTCCTCGTGCACCGCTGCTCCGTCCCAGTGGTGCTCCTCTGTGGACTCAGCCGTTCAATGTGGGGTGAGTCATTCAAAAAGTAATGTAAAAGCTATTGAGTTTTGGCTGTTTGAAAATATCGTCCGTTTAACCAAAAGGGCTCTCAAGTCTCTGCGTGAGACACACGCAATTCAACCCATGCACACGCTCACACGCCACAATTTCTCACGCAGAAAAATGACCAGGATAGCATGTTGCTTAAGTCAATAGCCTTTTGAGGCAGTGTTGTTTCAGAATAGTAGTTAATTAAGGGCCGATAATGCTTACTATCATACATTTGTCACCATGTCTGTGGACACATTTGTATGCAGTCACATGTTAATATACCCAGTGCCGCCGCTCCCATAACGTGCGCTGCGCGTAGGGCCTCAAGTCCTGAGGGGGCCCCCAAAAAAAAAAAAAAAAAAAAAAAAAAAAAAAAAGTAAAGTGTGTAAATAGTTTCTGCTTGTAAATATTTGCTTCATAGAAGAATTTTTCGTACTTGTATACTTCTGGTTTTAAGTTTGTATTTATGGATAACTATTTAATTTAAAAGATTTTTTTCGGGGGGGGGGGGGGGGGGGGGGGGGGGGGGGGGGCATAAAGGAGTTATGCTTAGGGCCCCAAAATAGCTAGCAGCGGCACTGAATATACCCCCCCCCCCCCCCCCCCCGCCGACCAAATCTCACACTCTGAGCTCAGTTCAAAACTTGAGAGCCCTTGTTTGTTCCTCCTAAATACATCCGGCTGTTCTGTTACTGAGAGTTACCTGCAGTTCAGACCTCAACCCAATACAACGACATTAAATCGGCAAGAGGTGGCAGTGTTGAACTAGATTGGAGGTCCTCAGCTCAACTTCACAGAACGTCACCGTAACTGCACTTTCATTGCAGTGCGGATAGCACTACAAAATGCTTATTAAAAACCACACAAGTTAAATTGGAAAATTCATACACCCGCCTCGGGTGAAAACAATTAAGTGTAGCGGGTGCCTTTTGATTTAAAACCATCTTCACCTGCTTCCTTGGACCAAGATGACAATTTATTCCCAGTAATTCCAATTAATCTAGATTTTTAAGTGCAGGTTTAATGATCATTAAAAGATAAACAGGGGTATTGGTTTAGCTTTGTGTCTTACTGTCTTGGGCCTTTTCACTTAAACCATTACTGGATTAAGAGGTCATCGTGGTCGAGGGTGGGTCCATCTGCTGAAGAACAGAATAGGGCCTGGGGATTGCAAATCCGTGCACAATTGGTTTATGAATCCGAGGGCAAGCTTTACCAATCAGTTTGCACGCTTTACAATCAGTTTGCACACTTTACGAATCCATGCCACGGATTTACCTTTTTTTGATTCATGTGATGTGTGCTCTGTAGCATCTCGATTTTATCTTTTAAAGGGAAACCATGAAGGCCTACAGCAGGCATTTACTGCTGATTCAACATTTCATAGGAGATATGGTTTAATGATTAACATGATTGAGAAGTATGATCACAGAGTCGAAACTATGCATATTAAACACTTGACCATTAGAATAAAACATCCATGACTTTTCCACTCTTGTATTTGTGATCAATCAAAATATATTTGATGACGATGGTAACATATTATATAATCAATAGTATGAGCTCCTGCTGACCTGTCCTATTATTGTGTCAGGTTCTGAAGCAGTGCCTGGAGGCCAACTTCACCCGCTCCCACTACCACCAGGACGACCGCTCGGTGCAGCTTGAGCTGTACTACGAGAGCCTGTGTCCCGGCTGCCGGGGATTCCTCACCCAGATGCTGTTCCCCACCTGGACCATGCTGCAGGACATCCTCAGCGTCACCCTGGTGCCCTACGGCAACGCCAAGGTCAGGACAGCCCTGGACAAGGAGTTACATTCTGCAGCGATCTGTTTGCAGGCCTCTGTGTCCAAAGTGATGGTTTTGTAGGCCATATTTCATTTTATTAGACTATATGAGGACCGTCGCACCTTGACGTTCTTAATTGACAAAGTTCCACGCAGTTTGGTATTCACTTTTCTGTTTAAAGAAACGTAGATGGATTTTGAGTGTTTCAAATACAGAGATAATTTCCACAGTCATAAAAAAAAATCCTCATCCGTTACCTCTGTTACCTCAGAAAATATCCAGAGATATCTCTAAAATATATACGAGATAACCGGCAATGTCAACATCGCTGGGTTTGTTAAAGATTTTCTTCAGCTGTTCATTGTCTCCTCCAGGAACGGTTTGATGGGAAAAAGTATGTCTTTACATGCCAGCACGGAGAGGAGGAATGTTTAGGCAACATGATTGAGGTAAGGAATCTTCCATTTACATTTAGGGCATTTAGGAGACGCTTTTATCCAAAGCGACTTACAATAAGTACATTTGTCATAAGAAGTGCATCAATATATCGCTGTCGGTACAGAAAGGATGTTCATAGAACCAAGTGCAAGTACCACAATCGCTAGGCTAATCAATTCCCCGTATTACAGACATGATAGCAGCTGCTGCAGTTGCTACACAGTTAAGTGCTACAATACAATACACTATTATTAAGTGCTACAATACAATACAATACACTACAATACGGTGTACAATGGTGGTCAGAAGAGGAAAGGTGGCTATGCAGAGTCGAGGTGAACTCTGAACAGGTGAGTCTTGAGTCCTTTTCGGAAGATAGTGAGCGACTCTGCGGTCCTGAGAGCGGCAGGGAGCTCGTTCCACCACTGAGGCCCCAAAACCAAGAAGAGTTGTGACTTTGCTAATCGACCTTTGCTAGCTCTTAGCGATGGTGGTTCCAGTCGTCCAGCTGAGGTAGTCGAGCGGAGGGATCGAGCAGGGGTGTGTGGGTTTAGCAATGCATGGAGGTAGGCAGGGGCAGTTCCATCGACTGCCTTGTATGCCAGTACCATCGTCTTAAATTTGATGCGAGCTACTACAGGGAGCCAGTGGAGGTCCCGGAAGAGGGGGGTCACATGGGAGAACTTCAGTAGGTTGAACACGAGGCGCGCTGCCGCATTCTGGAAGCGCTGCATAGGTTTAATCGCAGAGGCAGGAAGTCCAGCCAGGAGTGAGTTGCAGTAGTCGAGGCGGGAGATGACCAGTGATTGGACTAGAAGCTGAGCTGCTTCCCTTGTGAGGAAGGGCCGGATTCTGCGGATGTTGTAATGTGCAAATCTGTAGGATCGGGCGACCGTAGTGATGTTTGCAGTGCAGCATAACTGGTTGTCCAATACCACACCGAGGTTTCTGGCAGTTGGAGAGGGAGATACAGTAATGTTCTCGACGGTGACCAGTAAGTCCATGTGTGGGCAGTCTTTCCCTGGGATTAGGAGAAGCTCGGTTTTGTTGAGGTTAAGCCTCAGGTGATGGGCCGTTGTCCAGGTGCTGACATCCGCCAGACATTCCGATATGCGTGTTGTAATCAGGGTTTTCTCAGATGAGGGGAAAGAGAGAAATAACTGAGTGTCGTCAGCATAGCAGTGATAGGAAAAGCCGTGTGATGTAATTACCGAGCCTAGAGACCTGGTATAGAGGGAGAACAGAAGAGGCCCCAGTACAGAGCCTTGAGGGACACCAGTTTCGAGCGTGCAAGGTTTGGACAAGGAGCCATTCCATGTCACTTGATAGGTGCGGTTCGTCAGGTAGGATATGAACCAGGAAAGAGCAGATTCAGTGATTCCAAGTTCGGCAAGAGTGGCAAGAAGGATCTGGTGGTTCACCGTGTCAAATGCTGCTGACGGGTCGAGCAGAATGAGGACCGATGAGAGGGACGAGGCTCTGGCAGCACGGAGGGACTCAGTCACCGCGAGGAGAGCCGTCTCGGTGGAGTGTGCTTTCTTGAAGCCTGACTGGTGAGGGTCAAGGAGGTTGTTAGATGAGAGATAGGAGGACATTTGGTTAGCAACGGCACGTTCCAGTGTTTTAGACAGGAACGAAAGAAGAGATACCGGTCTGTAGTTCTGGATGTCGGTGGTATTAAGAGTTGGTTTTTGAGGAGAGGCTTTATTCTGGCAGTCTTGAAAGACGCTGGAACAATGCCTGAAGTGAGGGAGGAATTGATAGTTGATGAAATGGCAGAATGTCGCTTGAGACATCCTGGAGGAGAGAGGAGGGGATGGCGTCAAGGGGGCAGGTGGTGGCATGGTTAGATGTTATTATTCTGTTGACCTCGTCAGAGGTGAGAGGGATAAATTGGGTAAAGACAGAGGAGGGGATGGGAGGAGGGAGAATGGAGGCAGGGATAAAAGAGGAACTAATGTCCTTCACTTTCTGGGTAAAGTAGTTAACAAAGTCATCAGCCAAATGTACAGACTAAACCCACTGTTTACACCCACTGTTTAAACCCTTTGACAGTACAGAAAGAGCTTCATTACGTTCCCTCTGTTACCTGTGAATTAACTTTATTTAAATTAAATTCATGACAAATTGCAGATGTAACAATTCAAATGCTAGGAAGTATTTGTACATTAGAACCTATGATGCTAAATGGACTTGTTGAAAGTGTTCTTCTCTCTTCCTGTTAGACTTGTTTACTGACCCTGGCAGGAAGTTCAGCCTTCCAGGTCATCTACTGTATGGAGTCCTCCACCGATGTCATCAAGTCTGCTGAGGCCGTGGGTCCCCCCCCCCCCCCCAATAGGATTCACTTTTATTTAGTCCATCGCCTCCTTTGCTGGGGATCAATATGTCTGTTCATTTGTGTGTAGTGTCTGAACCTGTACCAGCCCACCCTGAAGTGGGCCAGTGTTGTGAGCTGTGTTGACGGGGACATGGGCAACAAGCTGATGCACCTGAACGCCCTGAAGACGGGGGCCCTGAAGCCTGCTCACAACTACGTCCCCTGGGTCACCATCAACGGGGTAAGAGGGGCCGGTGGAGGGCCGGTGGAGGGCCGGGGGGGCAAACGGAAGTCCAGGAGACTAAAGGACCGTCAAACAGGGCGCAGTTCGGCATGTTGAGCAAGGACGCCTACAGAGAGAATGTGGACATTGATAATCATGTAAATGGGCTTTAATCAAATGTCAAATTGAGAAAGACGTTTGGGGACTGGAATAGGGAACGATGCAACTCAAATCATTTGGCGGGGGAAGTCTGGACGACATTTATTTAATCCCTTTCCTTTCCTCCAACAAAAATACATTGCTGAAAACGCTTGTTCTTGTTTGACAGGAGCACACAGACGTCCTGCAGAACAAGGCCATGAATGCCCTGCTGCCGCTGGTGTGCAGTCTGTACCAGGTAAACTCTCATTCTATTACCCAGATCTGGGCTCAGTGGATCATTGGAGACACTGCTTTCTCTGTGCATATGAGATTTATGGGGGATTTTCTTTTTTTTTGTGCTGTTGATGCAGTTTTAGATATCCATTGCTAGGGAGTTTATATAAAGCAGTGGAAAGCCATAACAGTAGACAGTCATGTGCTTTTGGTCCATCTTTGACCTACCCTGTTTTTGTGCCTTTGTGTAGGGCCCAAAGCCTGATGCCTGTGGCTCCTCCCAGAGAAAGCCGTACAGGAGCTACTGCCACAACGACTGAAGATATCGACCAGGCCCGCCTCAACTTTTCAAATGCTGTGTTGCAAACATGTTGAATTCTAACTTTTTTTTAACTCTAAACTAATTTTTTTGGTGGCTATTGCACTTTATAGTTCGAGTTAAAGGACTTCAACCAAAAAATTTGAAGTTTTTTTTTTTTTATAAAAGGGAAATGTATTTGTATGCCTTTTTGTAATATAAGATTTAAAGACGTATTTTTGTATCATTGATATTCGGTTCTTAATTCGAGCTCGCATCATTTACAGGTGTCCAAGAGTCCTGTGTTTAAATATGCCATTGTTGGAAAGGGGGAAATCTTCATATCACTGCATGCTTAAAGACGACGCTGAAGTTGGCATCCGATTCGCAGCATCCGATTCAGCAGCTGGTCCACTTTAAATCGGTCCTGATTGAAAACCACTACACCTAGACTCTTCAAATCTGGACTAAATTATCACAGTGAGGCTATACATTATAATAAACATAGTTACAGATTTGTGAAACCTTTTTTCTATTTGTGAAAATGCAATACAGGCTAATTTTAATGCTTTTTAGGGGTCCAGACTGCATTAGAACTGGTCCTGATTGAAAACCACTACACCTAGACTCTTCAAATCTGGACTAAATTATCACAGTGAGGCTATACATTATGTAAAACATAGTTTCAGATTTGTGAAACTTTTAACCTATTTGTGAAAATGCAATGCGGTCTGGACCCCTAAAAAGCATTCAAATAAGCCTGTATTGCATTTTCACAAATAGGGTAAAGGTTTCACAAATCTGAAACTATGTTTTACATAATGTATAGCCTCACTGTGATAATGCAGTCCAAATTTGAAGAGGTGTAGTGGTTTTCAATCAGGATCGATTTGAAGATTCTAAGTGGTTTTCAAGCCAAATCAGATGCTGCCAATCGGATGCCAACTTGAGCGTCGTTGCTTAAAGGAAATATGCAGGCTGTGTGGCCGCACGCAAAAACGTTAAGGCTACTTTAGACACTTGGTAGGAGTTGTTAGGTAACAACACAGTTGTTGGGTCGAATGGGCCCTCACAACCACTGTTTGTTGTTGTGGTGGCCAGTAGGTGTGCGTTCTGTTTACCGTTGCTCGTATCGAGTGGGTATTGGCAACTCCTGTAAAGTAACGTGGCAAATGTGGAAGTAGTTTTCGCAGAAAAGTCCTGCCCAACCAGTAGCCTACGTCTGGATTCAAATCATACTGTATCATGCTGGATCTTTACCTTCATGGTGATAACATAAATAAGGGTCCAGCAGGAAGTAAGACCAACTGCCTTCATCTCGCACTCAACCTTTCTTGTGGTCAACTGCTAGCATCCACTTTTGAAAACCGAGTAGTGAGGTTCATGTTTGGGATTGAGTATTTAATTGAAGTTCTGAAGTTTTTAAGCGTCAGTGTAGAATAGTTCCACGTTCATATCTCTTATCTCCTCGCTGACCCGATACGACTTGGACATGAGGAAAAGCGTCTCGTCAAAGGAGGTGAGCCTCATGGAGGTAAGCTTGATACAAAATTATATATATTTTTCTGGCTTTTCATTTCAAACGGAACCATATTTTTTTATGAGCGTGTGTGTAAAAAAGCTACACAATCTTACACACACGCATCTATTCATATATACCATCATTTATAGTTCTGATAATATTTATGCAAATGAATGTACACTAATATCCATTGATGGTGTAAAAACATTTACAAAAAGTATCAACACGTATCATGAAAGAAGCTGGCCAGCAATTGTTAACTGAAAGGTAGTTGAAAGGTGGGACGCCCCGAGAGAAAGACAAGGAGATGGTCATAAGATCCAGGGAGGACAAAGGCTCTTATCAGCTGGGCTCTGACGTAGAAGAGATGCCCTGAGTCCTAGACGGCAAACAGCATCCATGTGTGAGAACTCCATCTTGTGTTAAAGTTTGCACGGTGGGGCCCCCGGGATCGGGAGAGCAGGTGGTACATTCCAAAGATAAAACCTGTACTCTGTGTGTTTAAGGCCCCATGGCTTCCATTTAGCAGATAAACATATCAGCAGCACACAAGGTGACCTGGTCTCGTATAGGCTATATAGTTAGGATAAACTCAAACAAACGGATTGATGCGTTAAAGATGTAAAGAAAAAAAGGACAACGCATACATATGGTTCCACACATGGTTGGATTTAATGACATAAATAAATGGATTAAATTGTTATTTAATGGAAAATCCTCATAAACTAAACTTCAAGCATTGAAGGCTAGGATCTGGAAATAGAGATAGATACTGAGGATGGAAAAACATATGGCTCTGGGCCAAATTCTCGTGCGTCACTAAAGATGGTGGAACATATCTTCAAAACAAACCATTGTTATCTATTTTAACTCAAACACAGACTGATGCCAAAGACATCTAGGAACTACAGTCTTTGAAAATGCTTCTCTTAATCTACTAAAAAGAAAGTCCTGAAAGGTGAACTCTTCGTTTCAGTTATTGAGGAGCCGGTCATCAATGAAACAATGTGTTTCTAAAGTTAGAAAAAGAAAAAGACAGGATCACAGGATCACTGTTTGCCCTCTGGTCTGAATCCCTAGGATGATAAGAATCATATGGTCTAATAATCGAATCATATGAACCACATAGGAAATTATTATTATTATTATTATTTCTAAATGCCTGACTTGTTGCTATTCCATTCTTGAGACTTATTCTTGTGACTATTAAACTCTGCTTTTCCCTCTTATCAATCACTACTTGTCTGCAGGACAGTTTAGTGGAAATGGAGTTTGACTCTCAGCCGTAGGGTTCCTGGTTCAAACCCCTGTTTGGCATTACCTATACACATCCTTGAGCAAGATGATATGTTTCATTATCAGATGGGCAGATGATGTATATTCAAATTAATGGTTTGGGCAACTCAACTACATACTACATAGTACAAAACACTAATGATGAGCAATACAAGAACAACCTAATGATAATTTAAAACAAAAGTCTTAACATAAAATATGAGGTTCAATAAGGTACAAAAACAATTTACAGATCAATAGCGTCTGCTAAATGTCTTAATAATGAGCTTGACTCCTAACGGTGCATTCTGTTTCCCAACCCCCTCCCCCCCGAGCAGGCCTCCGGTCAAGAGGTCTCCGGTCCCGGGCAGGCCCCTGGTCCAGAAGCCTTCCGTCCCGGTCAGGCCTCCGGTCCCGGTCAGGCCTCCGGTCCAGGGCAGGCCTCCGGTCCCGGTCAGGCCTCCGGTCCAGAGGTCTCAGGTCCCGGTCAGCCCTCCGGTCCAGAGGTCTCAGGTCCCGGTCAGCCCTCTGGTCCAGGGCAGGCCTCCGGGCCCGAGCCCGAGCCCGAGCCCGCTCGCCACCAGGCCCCCCCCCTCCACCGGGCCGTGAAGAGGGTCTCCTCGGGGCCCCTGCAGCTGCCCAGGCTCTGCTACAGGGCGTCCTGTAGAGAGGGAAGAACCTGGGCCTTCAGGGCCTCTCAGAGCGTTGGGAACCTCCTAAACTACAGCTCCAGAGCCTTGTGAGTATTAACACGCACACCTTTGACCCATCACGCACACACGTGGTCGGCTGCTCTGCTCGTGAAGAGGGAACCATCATGCTCCCATCGGGATGTTAGATATCTGTTGAAAGCCGTCACGGTTTGAGTGTTACAGTGCTAAATGATTATCAGGCAAAGTTATGTGATGCCAAATCAAATGACAATATCTGCAAAGAATCTGGGTTGAAAATGTCCCAATGTCCACAGTGCACCTGAAGGCACAACGTGCTCCTATGCAGGTAGGCCAACACCCCATTCAAAGTGGCGTACACAGCTCACTTGTTCCTTCTCTTGCACCTCTGACCCGCCACGGGTGTCGTCTGGACGACCTTCAGCCTCAACCTCCTTTGGTGCGTGGCAGTTCGTATTGCCGAGTCAGTGGTAACAGGACAGATCTTGCTGTGGGCCGTACGTTGCTGGACACACCACTTGTGATGTGGGTGATGATAATACGTTTTTGCTGAGCGGGGTCAAACCAGGTGAGGGTAAACAAGCACCGCAGTACTTAGCAATTATCTCCTTCATTTACCAGAACTCTTGAACAAAAGTTTCCATGACAATGGCAACTGTGTGTGTCTCTGTTGTGAACACAGTCTAGTGTGTGTGTGTGTGTGTGTACGTGTGTGTGTGTGTGTGTGTGTGTGTGTACGTGTGTGTGTGGGTGTGTGTGTGTGGGTGGGTGTGTGTGTGTGTGTCCGTGTGTGTGTGTGCCCGTGTGTATGTACTTGCATCAACTAATGTCCTTTATCCGGCTCCTCCTAGCTCCCGAGTGTCGAGGTGTCCCTGAGCAAGACACCTTACCCCGTCCTGACTGCTCCTGACCAGCTGGCTGTCGCCCTGCGTGGTTGACTCCGCCGTCAGTGTGTGAATGTGTGCATGAATGGGTAGATGTCAGGCAATATTGTACAGCACTTTGGGTGGCCCCGTGTTACAAAAAAGGGCTATATAAATGCAGTCCATTTACCATTTACCATTTAACGTCCTGGGGAGCCTAACAAAGAGAAAAAGTGTTATTTTATGAAGAAGAAAAAGGTATTTGTTCCTCTGCAACTAAACGACAGCAAGTCTTTCAACGCTTGACTCTTGGAGGAATGTGTTATGGTCTGATTACACTGAACTCTGTATGTATTGCATCAGTTAAGGTTATTTACTGTTGGAGACGGCAGGGGATAAATGGTTCATGTCGTTGTGATTATGGGGGTTTTCACCCCAACTTTCAACAATTCGCAAAAATGAAACTTAAATGTATGTTGAGCTGGTTGTCAGCCAGAGCAGTAGAGGGAGCTGTTGCTATCCTATGTCGGGGCTGAACATGTTCAGTTCAACTTGTCCAATATGCAATGACAGCACTTTGTAATGAGTCCTTCTTCACAGCTTTGCTTCCTTCCTTTTACATGTTTGGCACTGGAATCAATTGATAAAGTAACGTTAAGCAATTCCTTTTAGAAGCATTTGTTGTCATATTTGTTGGATTTCTGTTTACATCACTACAGCAATCAATAAATCAAAGGCTCTGACAACATAAAAAAAAATGCAGTATCTGTTGCCGTCCCAGGCGCGGAATTAGCCTGTCGAATCATTTAATTATAGCCGAATGACATGATTGGATTGTCAACCATTGACCAACCATTGATGGTCAACCTGTCCACCATTTTTACACTTGCACTGATTAGGCATATTAAGAGTCTTCCACCAGACTAGGCAGAGCTATTGCTGAGGCTAGCGAGCTAGTCATGTGTTCTGGGGGCGTGGCTTTGGAGGGAGCCTGAAGGGAGGGCGGGATTTCTTCAGTAACTTACTTTAAAGTCTAGCTTGCTCTGGCTGGTTTCCCAAAATGGACAACCATTGCTTTAATAGTTGATCAAAACACAAACAAATTAGATTATCCATCTTAAATTGAAGTCTTTTCTTTTTTATGACCATCCAGATTCACTTTACATTAACTTCAAGGCTATTATGACGGAGCATTTATGATTGTATGCCAATTATGGCAAAGGAAGAGTTGTAATAAAGGTCAATCTAGACGGTTCAATTTATTCTGTTCAATGGGGACGGGGGGGGGACGGGGCTGCATTATCATAGACAGGGTGACTCCCATGGATCTGTTCTCCTCTCCTTGCAAGGGATAAAATGCCTCTCTTTGTGTTCCTTGGCTGTAACAGGGCCATCTGCTTGCCTGTTTAAAACTTGAAAGTGCAATTTTGATGCCAAGCCAAGGTCATTAAAGCAAGATAGCCTGCCTATTTATAGTCAAACAACATTGGACAATATTTGTTAACAACAACAACAATTATTTATGTTTCCATCAGACGTGTGTCGTCAGTTTCTGATCCACTTAAGTTACCGGGATACAATTTACACTTTGATAACACACTTTGAAAAAGTTTATAAATCGATACTCGAAGAACCATATAGAGTTTATTATTCTATCAAATTGTTGTCAAGCGGATCCAACCCTGATAATAAAACCAAACACGCTAACTGAATTGGGGTCTTTAAAGAGAGAGAGAAAAGGGTTCGCTGTGAACAGGCCTGTCTCCTCTGGGCCCGGCCGCCCTTCGTCATAGGTTCAGCGCTGTGTCAGATGTTTCGGACCCCCGGGTTAAACCCACCAGTCCTGACAGCACCGGTGTACGTCTGTGTCTGTCTGTGTGTGTGTGTGTGTGTGTGTGTGTGTGTGTGTGTGTGTGTGTGTGTGTGTGTGTGTGTGTGTGTGTGTGTGTGTGTGTGTGTGTGTGTTCGTTCCCAGATCACAGGAGGACATTCCCTCCGCTCTCTCCGACGGATAAACACAGAGCCTTGGGTGGGGGGCTGGGGGGGGGCTGGTGGTGCTGGGCGGAGGGAGATGGTGGGGCCTCCAGTCAGATAGAGAGCGCCATTGTGACAGGACCATGCCCTCTTTATAGCTTTTATCTACCTCCGCTTTTAATAGTCAGAGCTTCTTCATGTGACTTGCCCCGGTGCGCTCCAACCAAGCATGTGAAGAGGGAAAAAACGGTCCAACTCGGAGGAAATACCAGTCCACACAACATTAAAGCCACAGCAGGGACCGACTTTGAAAAAGTCCAAAATAAAAGCCTTGAGTGTACGGTGTCTGGCAGACGGAGAGTAAGCAGAAGGCACTGTGGGGCCCGTCCGGGCCCTGACCATGCCTGGCGACCGGTTAATGTTTACTCTCTGGAGAAACTGAAAGAGGAAGTCATTACGAGGCATCATTTGAGGTTGACGGACAATACGCACATTGAGATCTTGGGTAAAGGGATGCGGAGTGTAGGGGAATTGGGAGGAGAAGGGGAGGGTTTGAAAAATAAGTCAGACTGTTGAAGAAGGCGATCTATCACTCTATGGCCGCTCTGTGATTCTGACGTCCGTATTTAGATGGAAAGAGGGAAGGCCCTGGGAGTTATGTAAACAAAGGCTAGGGGGAGGGTGGGAAGACCAGAGTACATCAACACTGATATTTGCATCGAATGCCTGGTTCCAAATTCACCGTGGTCTCCCTTGGAAGGGAAGATCGCATTTCAAATAAAGTTTAAAAGGCAGATAGTGAGGGCTTTAAGGTAGGCTTTTTGTAAGCTTTTTTTCTACTCCCAGAGGTACAACTCTTGAACCTCTCTGGATCGTTTCAAACGGCATATCTCAAAGCAGCAGGGGTTTTAAGATCTCTGCTCTGTGTCGCCTGAGGACAGAGACATGATGGATCCGAGTGGCTACAACCTCTCCAACTGGGCTTTTGGATTCAAAACAGGACCGACGAGACCTGCAGCATGCTTGACTCCTACCGACCGCCTTTCCAGTTGTGAGGTGCGGACAGCGATATTCTGGTGACTATTGAGAAAGAAAGCCGGGCAGGAAGACGGTGCCCTAGCCTGAGTCGGTTTGGGCTAGCAGCAGGTGGACTCAGGAAGACCTGACCGGCGACCGGTGACCCCCCGACCCCCACGATGAGCGAGCTGGGTTCCGAGAGCTCGGAGGACGAGCACTCCGAGGTCCGGGAGAAGCGGACGGAGGGTCGCCATGCCAACCGCCTGCCCTTCATCCAACTCATGCCCCGGTCCGGCGGAGGTTCGCCGGGAGGCTCCCCGAGGATCTCCCCCAAGGACTCCCCCCGCGCCTCGCCCCGGAACTCCCCGCTGCTCTTCAGGAGGCTGATGATGAACCGGAGCATCTGTCTGCAGCGGCGCTTCACCCTGGCCCACACGCCCAGGTAGAGCTCCCCCCCCCCCCCCCCCCCCCCCCCCCCCCAGATGAGGTGTTGATGTGGGGGTTTTGAGGAAGACAACAGAGGCCATTTTGATATGGATGCAGTGTTGAATTGAATTGGAGCCAACACACAAACTCGCGCACAAACACACGTCTACACACTGCCACACTTAAACACACTAACACACACATACAGAAAGACACACACATGAAAGTTAACCTAATATTTGAGCTAGGCCTGACACAGTTGATCCATTCTCCCTGGGTGTGGGAACGTTCTATTTCTTAAGTAACCATAATGATATCTTAAGTGCTGGCCCATGTTCAAATCTGAAGTTTGGTAGCTTAGAGATCCTCTGCTATGGTTTGCCCTGGGGTCGTCCTCCACAGCTCAGAACTAGCTTCTATTTCTGGGCTTTGTTGTTGTGCACGCGGCAACCTTTTCACGCTGCGGAACTGGTTGCCCTACAGCGTACGGCTATTTGAAATGAATCCCGACCACACGATGGTTATCCAGGGCTGTGTTTAAACTGAACATACCGTCCTCTTTTGGAACCGAACCGGCCGGCATCCAGCGGGAAACTCTGTTCTATAACTTTATTTACTACTACAACTACTACTAATGCTACTTTTTTGTAGTTAACATATTCTTCAGTAATGTGGTTTAAATTGTTTCATCAACTGTATAACAAACTGTATTTTAGCTTATGCCATAATGTGGAAGTAGCCATGTCTATTTCCAAGTTCTAGCTTGTGAGTTGTACATTATTATACAATAAACGGTTGTATTATAAGCCTCTGTTAGCCCTAACCCTGTTTGCCAAATTGACCTTGTCAGCCTTTTGTTTTAAAAAAGACAAGAATAGTATGTTGATGTTGGCTCTTTCAATCAGGGTCCAGTGGTGTGTTTATCACATAGGGGAGTTTAAGATTTCAATTTAAATGCTCTCTTACATTGGATGTGTGCTTGTGTAGACAGTGATTCAGCAATGCTCCAGAAGTAGGCCTTAAAGGACAGATTCCATACTTTTCTTAAGTGTTTTGTTAGGGACGAACATCGTTGCACTTTCATAAAATCTCGAAAGAAATTCAGATAGGAACCACATTACCTAGATTCATATATTATATATATTTGGTTGTTTTTGAAAAGTCCATGTCTCTCCCTATCACCAGAAAAATATTTGCAACATGCCAATGAACCAGCAGTGTGTATAGCCCTGTCAACTTTCCAGCTTTTTCCATTACAAGGCACCCTAATAGCGCGTCACGCATGTATTTAATTAAAAAAAAAACAAATTATGTGGTTTTTGTGTGCTCTTGTGGTCCCGGTGCGAGGCCGACCACCAGCTTGTTTGCGGAGAGCAGCTGTGTTGCAGGTCAATGGTGTGCTATCCTTTATGGAAGCTATTGCCATCATTAGTTTTATCACCCCTTCTTTCACGACCACTCATCAACCCAAATAATGCTCATCAAATATTGACCAACTCTGCTGTGTGGCAATGAGGACTGCTTTATTGAAGAAGAAGGAAAAACATTGGACTGGATTTGTTTTTTTTAAGAGTAGGCCCTAAAACATTTTAAATGTTGGTCTGTATCTTCATACTAGGAAAACCTTTTCCTTTTTGAAATGTAAATAAGGTGGACGCTAACCAGTGGTAGATTGTGGTTCACCCTTTCTTTTTTTTTTCTCCTCCCATTTGAGGTTTCAATTGCAAGAATGAGTGTGTTGCTAGGCAGATGTGTTTTGGTAAAGACCTCTTGGAAGAACAGTGTGAGCTGATGTGTGATTACAATTCACCTCTGAAATAAAAGGTTTAAGAGCCTCAGAGAAACCCTAGCCTCTGCCGGAGGACATTGTTTTATGTTTGTTGGCCGGGAATTCCAATTAAACCTTGACGTAGGAAGGTGAACCTTCTAGCTAGCCCAAAACCCTGTTTACAAGTTCATCCATCTCTATAAACTTCTAGCGAGGAGACCATTTTGCCAAGGCCTTTAATGGACCGCTGTTGGAGATCTTGCGCCATAAAGCAGCATACCTGCAAGTACATTCATTTATACGGTTCACGATTGGTTAAGGATTTTTTCAATCTATCTGGCGGGAAATGTAAATTTCGAGGGCAAGGGCACGTCAGGCCAGGTTGATTTTAACGGCCGATGCGGAACACCTTTAAGTCAAACCGCTTGATGTATAACCCCGAAATTCGACGGCTTGCGTATTTTAAATTATACAATCAGACGTCAGAAGGAGAGGAGCTAGCCGCACGCGGGTACGAGCACTGTCCCGCCATGTCAGTGTGTGATATAAATGGATGGAAGTGAGTTACTGCAGGATGGCTGGTGCACAGGATAAATTAAACAAACTGGAGTCAGGCGGAAAATAAACGTTGAGGGGAGCTTAAGTAAAGCACACACCGCGGCCGTTATTTTCACTTAGTGTCTCCGTGATGAACGGCTCGTTTTCCGTTCAGAGCCAGGTCCGCCATTCGACAACAGGAGCAAGAGAGCGCATCGGCGATACCAGTTCAATGTTGCCCAAGATATAAGCTAGCTATTCACCACTCCGCGTTAGTTGGATGAGGGGCTGCGGCGCCACAAACAGACAAGCAAGAGGCCAACCACCAGGGCACGGTCGACAGAGCGTCGAGGAGCCCTGGTCGCGGCGGGTTCAGCGGGCCACCGTGCGGGTCACCCTGTGGGTCACCCTGTGTCTCGGATGTCCACTCATACGGTCAATAGGCCTCACAATATTTGCGCTCTCGAGAAACGGTTTGACAAATCACTTCCGCTGCATTCTCTCATGAGCAGAAGCACAGACGTGTCCGAGGGCTGGTCAGTGCTCTCATGGACGGCCGGGTCGCAGGCCTCTAGGCCACTTTTGACTCACAGCCATCAGACCAAGGTTGATGACGGTGCTTTGTGACTTCAGGGACGGGGTGATGCTGCGACATCGACCAGGGTAGTCTGAACTGGGGTCATCCCTCTGTTCCCCAGGTCCTATGTCCCAGGTGCAAAGGGTTAGGGTCAGGTTTAGGGTTAGGGTTAGGGTGAGGGTTAACCCTAAACCTAACCCTAACCATAACCAATCGGAGGAGAGACATTCTAACCAATCACATGCGAATCAGAGGCGTAAAAGGCGGTACTTGCCCCTACCATGTTCCCCGGTCACATACAAAGCGGGGAACACAGGACCCGGGGAACATAGGACCCGGGGAACATAGATACGCTCCCGTCTGAACTCATCTCCACCTCCTGCTTTGACCGGGACGGCAGTTGGACAATCCTCTGTATTATTACCATAATTAATGAATTACACTAAAAACAAAAGTTATAATAATAATAATACAAAATGATATTATTAATAATAGCAAACACATTTCATTGGTTAATGATGGTTCACGCACTTCTAGGCCAACAGTTTGATAGTACTTTCCCACCAACTCTGTTATTGAGCGTTTGGAGCCTTCCAACAGCATGGGTGCCTTGTGACACACATGCTGTGCCCCACAGATGTAGCCCGGCTGTGTGATGGAGCTACATGGGACTCAGCGGGGTGGGCAGGAGAGCGTACACTAGAGGCTACAGAGCTCTTTGACTCTCAGCAGCTGGCTCTGGCTTTAGACCTAGCTGTAGTCATCATTGAGCAGGATTTCAGCTATATCATTGATATGTAACCAAAGTATTAAGTGTCTTACAGAAAAATACGCAATCATGCTGGTTTCTTTTCACAACACAAGGAAACAAGAATTTAAATACTTAACGCTATCACGCTACTCCTCTAAAGTCAGTAAACCATTCAAATGTTTTTTGAACTGGCCACTAGAGGCTGCTGTGGCGTGTGAATGGTCTGATTACAACAGAGAGCTGAATGTTGTTCTATAAGGTTGGCTCTTCTTTACTCATAGTATTGTGACTTGTTAACTTCAGTATTATGCATTCGCCACTCAGACAGTAATGTAATGTAGGCAATGTATATGAATAGAACATTTGGTGTGTATTACGATATTAGATGTCATTGGTCTTCCCCTGGTTCTAATGCAAGTAAAAAAAAAAAGAAATAAGATAGATTGCTTTGTTGTGTTTTTTTTTTTTTTTTTCTGCTTCTGGATGCTGTTCTGTGTGAGACTTCTTCCAATGTGTGATCTCTCAACAATGCTCCATTCTGGTGTTACTCCTGGCATTTTGCGATCACCTCTTTGCTCACATGCTCCAACGCTGGGGAGAAAATTCAACTGAACATTGAACTTGAATGATATAGTAGAGAAACCAAGGGGAAGCACACACACACACACACACACACACACACACACACACACACACACACACACACACACACACACACACACACACACACACACACACACACACACACACACCACACACACACACACAGAGTATTGAGCTGTCAATCGACCATTCCCTAGCTGTTCTGCAGCCCTAGGAGGCAGGCCTATTTAACTATTGTGGGAGCAAAACAGAAACCCTGCTTGGTAAAGTATATTAGCAAACCATAGTACAGTATATTATAGGATAAAGTGTATGGTATGGCATGGCACGGTATGGTATAGCAGAGTATAGGTGTAGCAAAGCATAGTATAGGCATTCCTCCTGCATTATTTGACAAATTTGTGCACAGTTAAAGCCCTGTTGTATTTGTGCTGGGACGTGTTCTCTCTATCTTCACCCACCCCCCACGCACACCCCTTTTCTGTTCTATCATCCCCTCTGTGCAATTTGCTCTCTCTCTGCCCAGCCCCATCTCTGACCCAACCCCTCCCTTCTGACGCTATCTCACTTGCCCTATCTCTCTCTCTCTCTCTCTCGTCTCTCTCTCTCTCTCTCTCTCTCGTCTCTCTCTCTCTCGTCTCTCTCTCTCTCTCTCTCTCTCTCTCTCTCTCTCTCTCTCTCTCTCTCTCTCTCTCTCTCTCTCTCTCTCTCAGGGGAGTAGTTTGTGTTTGTTGTTCCACCATATGCCTATTCCTACATTGCTCAGGAAAGAGGAGAAGAGAGAGAGAGAGAGAGAGAGAGAGAGAGAGAGAGAGAGAGAGAGAGAGAGAGAGAGAGAGAGAGAGAGAGAGAGAGAGAGAGAGAGAGAGAGAGAGAGAGAGAGAGAGAGAGAGACCATAGTTGAATATGGACAAATGACTGGGACTGCCCACTCCTGGGATCATCTGCTGGGATTATAACACTGTTTGTTTTGCTTTGCAACTTTAGTTTGCTTCTGTTTTTGCACGTTGGATACCAACTCCTAGTTCAGTAGCGTCCTGCATCCAGGCGGCCCTCGATCCGTTCTGCTCTAGCTCCGTCCCGCAGGGCCAGGGGAAGGTCTGGACTCTGCTTTGGGAGGAATTGAGTTTTTTCAGATCGACTTGGAAGAATCCAAGCTTGCCATCTCCTATTTAGGGAATAAAAGGAGGGGAAAGAAAAAGAGAGGAGGGGAAAACTTGTTTATCTTGGCTGCTCTTTGGTGAGCTGAAAGCACAGTGAGTAAGGAACTGGTCCCCGGTCAGGGTTGACATCAGCATCTGTTTGACTTTATATGAATAGGCCTCCTAAGAGGTCCTCTGTCAGCGCGGTCATGCGAGGCTCGCTGGCCTTATGAAGGGCTGCTAACAGGCGGGGACTCTTTACCTTTTTAGGTGGTTGTCACACAAACTGTACAACATACACTAATATACGCACGCACAAGCACATCTTGGATTCCCTGTTTTGCAGCCCCGAGCCGCCTTTGGACACATCCCGAGGTAGATATCAAACACGGCTCCAGCGAGGGAATCTCTGGTCGTCCTCCGCTCTCTGCGTCACCTCACGTGGAACTGTCCATTTTATTTTCTTATCATGAGCAGATAACATTTTTTCCTCTCCACGAGAGAGTGGTCAGAGGTGGCTGAGGAGGCCTCGGACTGATTGTGGAGTTAAATTGTATTTCCATACGACTGCTTTGCATTTGCTTCTCCTTGGACCTGCCTTCCCTACATGGTCTTCGGGAGGAAACCTGCCTCCTAACCCCACTGTCTTGAGAGAAGTGTGAAGGCACCGGACAATTCCATCTAAGACTCGGAAACCGCCATGGCATACGGATCACACCAAAATTCCTTGACCAGACACGACCGGATTTTCCGCCTCCTTTGCTGCCCGAAGCCCTTTTAGCCTCTGAATGTGTGCACGATTTCCTGAGAACTGTTCCTCAACCCAGTGAGCACCATGATGAACAAAGACTCCCGCTTTGCACGGAAGACACATGGCAACTTCTCCAACCGCCGCCACTCCTGCATTGGGTAGGTTGACCTCTATGGTGCCATTAAGTTGGGGTGGGGAGGGGGGGGGGGGGGGGGGGGGGATGAAGAGGATTATGATGAAGATGCTGGTGATGATGACAATGACAAAAGTTCAAATGATTTGTGCCCTTGAGTGTGCTCAATGGGCCTTTGACTATACTATAAGTATATTTGCCGATCCAAAAAGCTTCTAATGAGGTGATGTGACGCTTAAGAAGCTTCCAACAGTCCCTCAATTAATTTATTGCAGATGTGCTTAAAATGTCAGAAACGCATTCAACCTCCTCCTAATGTCCCGGCGTGGCGCTGGAACCCATGGAGGGGGGGGGGGGGGGGGGGGGGGGGGGGGGAGGGGGAGGGGGGGGGAGAGAGAGAGAGAAAGGCAGAAGCATCAGTGGTAAACAGTCCATGGCTGGGACTACTTTTGGTGTTTCTGCTGCGGCTCCCAGAGCAGTGTTTTTAGTGTGTGTGTGTGCGTGTGTGTGCGTGTGTGCAGTGTAGTGCTTGAACCCATGGGGGGTGGGGTGGGGGGCCAGGCAGAAGCATCAGTGGTAAACACGCTAGGGTCTGGGCTACTGTGATAATCGATAGGCGGAGAACCAACCAACCATGAACCCACTATTGGAGGCTTGGTTGTTATTATAAAGTTGATGGTATTAGTATAGCCCCCGTCAGTTACAAAGTCTCAAAAGACCCTTGAGAAGAGAAAAACCCCTGAGAAGGACGCAGATCGGGGGTCCCTCCCCCCAGTGGGGGTTAGGATTGCAAGGGGGGAGGCCATAACGACAGTTATAATGGTGGCAGAATTAGTGAGCAAAACAGAGGTGTCGAATTTATTTATGTACTGTTTGTGAGGGGATGTCCTGGTACATGAAATAGATCGTACTTTATTGATCCCAGACAGGAAATTGCTGGGATCAGCTTGTATTTATTAGCCTTCATATGACCCTGAATCCCTCCACATCACAATCACATGTTCCCCTAAAGACAAACACTCACACAATGTACAGTGAAACCATGGAGGCAAACACTCACACATGTAAGCACACACAAAAACAGCCACCCAATGCTGAATTTGGAAACAAATATCTTTAGATATATAAACACTACCATTCAAGTTTGTTATTTTTTATTTTTTAAAGAAAAGCACAGTTTTTTCAATGAAGATACCAATAGATTAATCAGAAATACAGTCTAGACATTGTTCATTTGCTCAATGAATATTATAGCTGGAAACAGCAGATTTTTAATGAAATATATACAAAGATGTGCGGAGGCCTTTTCCAGCAAACATCAGTCCTGTGTTCTAATGGTAGATTGTTAAGCTAATCATGTTAAAAGGCTAATTGATGATTAGAAAAACCGTTGTGCAATTAAGTTAGCACAGCTGAAAACTGTTGAATAAAAGTGTGTTTTCATGGAAAACATGAAATAGTCTGGGTGACCCCTAAACTTTTCAACCGTAAAGATATATATATAAAATCGTACAAGCAATATATCTAACTATATGTGTGACCATATGTCAACATAGATTAGTATCACTGGCAAGATGGCATCGGGTGCTTTTGGAGCTGAACGTCTGAGATCTGCGTTGTTGTGTGTTTTATGTTCACGAGTATCGTCAGAGCTCCTCCAGCAATGTGTCTGCTGTGATCACATGAGGAGATCAAAGCAGGAGGCTTCTCACCACAGCTTCTAATAATAAAGAGGGGACAAGGGAGCAAGGCCCACCTGATGCCCATCGGCGACCCAGGGAAGGTGAAGCCGTCCTTTAGGGGGACGAGAGGGACACTGAAGACTGTACTAATTGTGGATGGCATTGAATGCTGAAAAGACGAGATGATAGAAATAGACCAGGTTTGGTTTGGCCAGCTTGCGACTCTGCTATTTGGCATTTTAGCCCTGTTATGGTCTATGTTGAGATTCAATGTTAGACATTAAGGCATCACATTGTGACCAAGCAGGACATTGAAATGCGACTCATGGGACTAATGTCTTTAGATGTCAGGTTAAAAGTCTTTTGTTTGCATTGCTTTTTTGTCTTTTGAAATAGATGACACACACACCCACACATACACATTGACTTGAACACACACCGACACAGACACACACACGCACACATACACACACGCGCACACACACACACACACACACGCATAGACACACGCACACGCACACACACACACACACACAAAGCGGTCTCTTATATTCACAATGTGTCTGTCACAATAGGCACAGCTCATCTTTTGTGTTGTAATAATGGTACCAGGGAACCATTCATTCAATTCAGTCACACACACACACACACACACACACACACACACACACACACACACACACACACACACACACACACACACACACACACACACACACACACACACACACACACACACACAGAGCAATCCCTAAAAAGGCTCTCTTAACACCGTTCCAGTGGAATTAAGACACATTTAAATCGCACTTTGTCTTTCCAGCCCACTAAATCAGTGTCATTGTTATGCCATTCGATCCCTTACCCATGAACTAATGAGACGTGACCTTTCGCCTTCGGTCACTGTCACTGCCAGTCAAGGGAGGCTGACATCTGATTGGACAATGCGCTGAAATAGAGGAGGAATTACGAGCTAACTGAGCAGAGTGAGGGTAGGGGAGACAAGGGAGAAACAGAGAGAGGGGGGATGGAGAGAGAGAGAGAGAGAGAGAGAGAGAGGGTGGAGAGAGTTTGGGGAGAGAGAGAGAGAGAGGGGGGGGGGGGGGGGGGGGGGTGGGGGGAGAGAGATAGGGAGAGAGAGAGAGAGAGAGAGAGAGAGAGAGAGAGAGAGAGAGAGAGGGGAGAGAAAGAGAGAGAGAGAGAGAGAGAGAGAGGGGGGGGGTGGGGGGAGGGAGAGAGAGAGATAGAGAGAGAGAGAGAGAGAGAGAGAGAGAGAGAGAGAGAGAGAGAGAGAGAGAGGGAGAGAGGGAGAGAAAGAGAGCGAGAGAGAGGGGGAGGGAGGGAGAGAGAGAAGGAGAGAGAGAGGGAGCTAAAGAGAAAAGACAGACTCACCAGAGGTGAGGGTTAGGAGAGAATGTCAGTTGGTGACAGTTGGAGATTGCGGCGCTGTCAGGAAGAGATATCGCCGAAAAAACAGACAGAGACGCAGATACCGACGGGGACCTGACAGTGACAGTTAAAGCCAGAGTACAAAGAATATACAACACATGGTGACAAAACGAACAGAGGTGTTGTTGTAGCTTTGCTTTGTTTTTTGTGTTATGGCGGCTCATGGAAAAAGTGTCAAGTGAGGTCACCCAAACAAAGGGCGACAGTGCCGATGTCCCCTGCCCCAACAGAGGCCCCTCACCCACCAACACCCCCCGCTGCTCCCCGATCAGTCAATACAAAGTGGGGGGGGGGGCGGGTGGCAGGCGGCGGGCGGCCGCGTGCGTCACTGCTGTACTCTGTGTTTGCAGCATGACTGATTTAGCCGATCGCCTCCACGGGGCATCGATCGCTGGGGCTGGCAGGGCCGCCACACAAACCACAGGCCCCCCCCCCCGACCCACAGCAGCACCACACGGTACCAGGGCCTCTCCGGAGGGCCCAGAGTGGGGCCCCGGCCCCCTGGTGGATCACATGATGCACTGCATACATAGATTCAGAGACATAGACCAGTACATACACATACGTAGATATAGAGAGACACAGATCAGGACATACACATACATAGATATATAGAGACATAGATCAAAACATACACATGCATAGATATATAGAGAATTATATCACTCCATGGATATATAGAGACATAGATCAGTACCTGTTTACAGTAGAGTAAATTCATTGATGACATAATTACCGTCTGATTCATGTAGTGGATTATTTGTTTTTAAATGACGGACATTACTTTTATATATATATATATATATATATATATAATTATATAATAGTAATGCCATACATTTTTAAACAAATGTCTATGTCTATATATATATAAAGAAACATATATAGACACATACACATATATTTAGACAATTATCACCTTGATTTATAATAAAAGAATCATTCAATTATCTGTAGAGTAATATGTTTATATTTGTAATTAATAAGTATTATTATGACTTATTATTTAATTATTTGAAAAGTTAACAAGCACCATGATGCTTCATACAACCCCAGTTGTGTTAATGATTCAATCTGACCACTAGAGGGCAAAAGTCTCTTAAATATGAAGCACAGGACTGAATACAACTGATATTTACAATGCACCGTTATTATTTTAGCGCTGTAGGTAATAAAATGAACAGAACTTTTAACCTAGTTTTAACACTTATATTCAGGTAACACCTCCAAGAAATATCATTTTAACCCAAAAGTCAATACTTATTTTTACTTTTTAGTGCTTCTGAGATAGAAACATAGATAAATGTATTATCTTCATATGGTAAACTAATGTTATTATCATAATTGTATAATTTGTATACGAATGTTGCATTCTTGAAGAAAAAAGACTGCTTTACGAAACTAGGAAAAGGATCCTGAATGCATAAGCATTTGGGATATTCATCTATACCTTTGCAATACACAGAGGAACACACGCACACACACACACACACACACACACACACACACACACACACACACACACACACACACACACACACACACACACACACACACACACAGAACCATGCATATTTAAGTTGAATTCAATCTCCAGCACACTACACCAACAGAGGCCTGGGCACAGACAGGAGTACATGCCCCCCCACCAGCAGCCTCTCCCCCCCCCCCCCCCCCCCCCCCCCCCCCCCTCCCTCTGTAGCGGGACAGCCGTTTGTGCGGCTGTCCCCCCCAGTTATCTGTGCTGAATAGCAGCAGGGACAGTGACCATCACAAACCCCGCAACCACCACCGCCGTGTGGGTTCAACTGTTCTCAGCAGGTGTAGAAGTGAGAGTGAGGTGGTAGCCGTAAATAGCCCAGTCCTGTTATAAGTGTTCACCTGTGTGTGGGTGTATGCGTTTGTGCACACACACGTGCATGTATGTGTACCAGAGCTTTGTGTATTTCATGTGCAGGCACACTTCTGCATGTGTAGGATTACACATTGTGTGTGTGCGTGTGTGTGTGTGTGTGTGTGTGTGTGTGTGTGTGTGTGTGTGTGCTCCGGCTTGTGTGTGTTTGTGTGTGTGTGTCTGTGTGTCTGCTCCTGCTTGTTTCTGGGTGTGTGTGTGGGTTTGTGTGCCCCCCCCCCGCCCCAGCAGGACGTAGCCCCGCCCACGCCCTGCGTCATGCCAACAGATGGCGGCCCAATGAATTCTGAGACGCCTCGCCGTTAGCCTTTTACTAGCGCCGCAACGTGACGCGAGCCATCACCAAAGAGCAGTTAAATATAGGCCACATTGTGACACCTGTTTAGGCTGATCTCTGAAGACCACGTGGTTGATATTGGGTTGCAATCCAACGTTAGATATATATTCGATTTGTTCTCGCCGTCTTATTTCTATCTAAAAATATATACAACTCAATAGTGAGAGTCGTAAGGGCCTGTTTGTCATCCGGTCGTGTCACTGAAACACTTTGAAGAGTTGTTATGGACTAGTGGACGGGTCGGGTTAGGATGAGACGCTCCCAGCCCTAAGTGGCCGGCTCCGATCCCCAATGTCACCTGTCCTTGAGCGAGCTGCCCCTGTGCCGTACCTGCTCCGACATGGCACCTGTCTGAAGTCCCTGCCTGTCCCCCAGGAGGGGACGCTCTGCTGAACGGTCCCTTCCCTCCGGGGTCTGGGGGCCGGCCCTCCCCTCCAGGCTCTGCTCAACAGTTCTAGTGTGCCGTGTTGTGGTGGCTCTGTGTGATAGCTGTGATGTGGTTATTTGCCTGTTAAGTTAAACAGTCAAGGCCTTCCCCTACAAGCTGTTTTTTACTCGCGTAAACTATTTGTGCCCCCGGCCACGAGGGATACGTGTACATTCATGACGTGGGTAGTGGAAGTTGGGACCCTTTTTAATGCTGCTTTGTACAGAAGGAAGGTGGAAGGCTGAAGCTGCGTGTGTGCTTGTTTGCGCGTGCGCTCGTGTGTGTTCTTCCTGTTCACCCAAACTAATGCATTTTACCTCAGCGTTGACACACGATGCAGTCTATACATTCAGACTCAAATTGATGTTTCAAAAATTATGTTTGGTTTCACGTTTGTTTGTGAAAACGAACATGAAACCAAAAAGGGCATGAAGACAGATGTTGAGTAGATGTTGCATGAATGCTTAATACTTGGGTAGGAAATATAAAACTACAAACGACGTGCCTGATCAGATACCCATCGCAGGAACGTCCGGCAGAAATCGCCAACAAAACCAATGGTGGTGTGCAATAGCTCATAGTATAATAAAAAGAGTGACTGCATATCCTGTGTGTGTTCTCCTTCACTCTGCTATTATTTCTGGTGGTAAACCACTGAGTTGTAGCCTCCCTTTAAGCTGACATGGTGCTGGGTTTCCAGATGAGCAGTAACAGATCCTACACAACTCTGAGGCCCTGGGTCCACCTGCAAGTTCATGTATCTACTGGAGCTCGGGGCCCCTTTGGGCGCCTGGCTCAGAGATAGGCTGAGCCACGTAGGGCTGTGGGCTGGGCCCGGGCGCTGGAGAGTCTGCTGATGGCCTGGCAGGCAGACCGTGGGGACGTTGGCCAGATCCAAACAGAAACGCCTGTTTTACTTCAAACATCCACCCGGCTCCACCGCTCTGACGCAGACGCAAAGACGCCCTCCTTTTTACTGCCCCAACCAGAGTGTGTGCGTCTGTGTGTGTGTGGGTGGGTGTATGTTTGAGTATGCATGTAATTGCCAACGACTTGTCTAGTCTATATTAATTGTGTGTGTTTGCGTAAGTGTGTGTGTTTCTGTGTGTGTGTGCATTTTCTTGCATGTGAGTATGAATGTGTGTGTGTGTGTGTGTGTGTGTGTGTGTGTGTGTGTGTGTGTGTGTGTGTGTGTGTGTGTGTGTGCAAGCGCATATGAATGCATGCGCATAAATGTGTGTGTGTGTGTGTGTGTGAGAGTGTGTAGAAACAAGGTCTTTGATGTTGCGCTGTTGTTGTAACGTGTGAGGACTCTTCCTTTGTAGGGCCCGCAGCGGGGAGGAAGCGGCTCCACTCGGCTCCGTGCTCTCTTCTCGGGGTTAGGCAGGAAGTGATTGTTGACCGGAGGAATGGAGTGTGTTTATACCAAACGTGTTGTGAAATAGGGGAGAGGGACTAAACCCTGGCTGCGGCCGCGTGCAGCGCAGGGCACCGTGGTTGAGGCAGAAGTGTGACGTGTCACTGCCCCCAGGAAGTCCTCCTCCAGCCCCCAGGCTCCCCAGGTGGTCCCTGGGGGGGGGGGGGGGGGGGGGGACCGGCCCTTGTTGCGGTCGTCCCGACGCAAGTTCCATCAAGTCCCTGGTAGAAAGACGGCCCATCATTGATTCAGTATTGGGATTGAAGTTGTTCCCAGGGGCTCCCAGGTACCAGGTAGAACGCGTAACATTAAGGCCCAGGCGTTAGCGCAGTACCGGGTTCGATTCCTGCCCTTGGTCCTTTGCGGCATGTCTTCCCCTCCCTCTCCCATACGTTCTTGTCTTGCTCAATTTACAATAAAAAGGATAAAACCTTAAAATATTTGTAAAAACAAAAAATGATCCCCGCAATCACACATTTTGTCCAGATTGTCGCGTCAATATGTCGGTTCCATATTTACTGAGCTCCACTTATGGGGACGTCGGCGACTTGGGAAAGAGAAACAGCAACTGTTTCATGCTTATGAAAAAGCACGCAATACATAATAACAACAAACATTCATACGCATTTAAGACATGTTGGCTCTCCCTTGTATGAAAAAACATTGCCTAATTAGAAAATGTGAATAGGGTAAGCAAAAAAGAATGCACATTCCAACAAAACAGCCTGAAAAGCTAGGACATTTGGTGAGATGAGATTTCTAATTCGATCCCCGGCTCCTCCTAGCTGAGTGTCGAGATGTCCCTGAGCGGGACGTCGCCCTCAGTGCTCCCCACCATCTGGCTGTCGCCTGGCAGGGTTGACACCGTCGTCGCTGTGTGAATGTGTGTATGTGTGTATGAAGAGTTGTAAGTCGCTTGGCATGAAGTGCCCTTCATGTAAATGTACTGGATCTCCTTCCACATTATGTGACGTAACAGCTGTACTCTATCTCCAGCCACGTGCGGTTATGTAACAGGTGTACTGTATCTCGCTCAACATCTGGATCATTCTTTCCTCTACATCTCATCTGATTTATGAATTGAACTTTTTAGCAGGTGATCCTCTTTTGTCTTTATGAGCCGTTGATATGGATCAGTTCTAAGAGACCCTGGTTATGGGACAGCATCATTACAGGCCATGAATCCCTGTCCATTTAAGGACATGTCTTTGTGCTAAAAACATACTTGGATAAAAAAAAGTTGACCAAATGACTGGATCCTGAATACAAATATTCTTTGATAACATGAGGAGCTAAGAAGAAGGCTTTTAACACGTGATGAAAAGAAAAGCTAAAATCAAAGAGAAGACTAAGCTGGCATACCAGCAATGTGGCCTTAAGCCGTCCGTTCTCACACACACGCACACACACACACGCACGCACGCACGCACGCACGCACACACACACACACACACACACACACACACACACACACACACACACACACACACACACACACACACACACACACACACACACACACACACACACAGGGAACCTCCTCCCTGGTCCTAAATCCAGGGCCTTGCCTAATCTAGATGTGGGAACACAGCCTGTGGCGTCAGGCGGCCCGCACTCCTCTGACTATGTCAAGCAAGCAATGTACGCTATTTGCTTTTGTTTATTGTCTTAATGTCTCGGAGCTCACATGCCACATTTAAAAAAGGCTGTTACGTAGGTTATTGTGTGTGTGTCTGTGTGTGTGTGTGTGTTTGTGTCTACATGCGTGCGAGTATGTGTGTATATGTATACGGGCGACCTTCTAGTGTCTAGCGCCCAAAGGAGCTACTCAGTATCATCCTTTCAATTCACATCACGCCCTGTGCATCACTATTTACTGATAGGACTCAGCAGTTACACTGTCCCGCACACACACACACACACACACACACACACACACACACACACACACACACACACACACACACACACACACACACACACACACACACACACACACACACACACAAAAACACAAAAACACAAACCAGTCCATCTGGAAGCAATAAGCAAAGTGTTCAGTAGGTGGATATTGGAGGAATGGACAACCTGCACATGATACTCGATGGACTACTGTGTGTGTGTGTGTGTGTGTGTGTGTGTGTGTGTGTGTGTGTGTGTGTGTGTGTGTGTGTGTGTGTGTGTGTGTGTGTGTGTGTGTGTGTGTGTGAGTGTGTGAGAAAGATTAATAAAGTGTATGGGTGCAATTGCTCTTTTACATTTTTGTTCCTTTACATCTTTGTGAGAGGGAAAGAAAGAAATGTGTGACAGTGTGTGTGTGTGTGTGTGTGTGTGTGTGTCTGTGTGTGAGAGAGAAAAAGAGTGCCTATCTTGCGTTTGTGTATCTAAATGTGTGTGTGTGTTAGAGAGTGATAGAGAGAGAGGGGGGGGGCTGTGTCTAAATGTGTGTGTGTGTGTGTGTGTGTGTGTGTGTCTCCTGTTTCCTGTTCCTGTCGGTCGGCAGCATGCTGGGCAGGAAGGGGTTAAGATCAGTAAAACATTGTGCCCTGAACAGTGGCCATGCTGCCTCTGACTCCACCCCCTTTCTTAGCTCTGACCTCACTCTGAAACTTGTTCCCTACACATTGCACACATACACACGCACACATGCACACACACGCACGCACGCACGCACACGCATTGAACTGAACACCACACACACACTTGCTCAGTCACATACCTTCACGCACGTCTAACGCACAAGCCCAGTTGCTCACACACGACGCGCTCACACACACGCTCACGCACACACACACACACACACACACACAGACACACTTGCGGCTCCAAGATATAATCGGCGGGGCGCTGCAGCAGGGGAACACAGCACCCGACTAGTGTGACAGAGTGGGTGCCCATCCGCCACACCTCCTACCCTCTGAGCACAGGGAGGGGACCAGAGCAGGGCTGAGCAGAACCACGCAGATAGGGTCGGTCGTAGGAGTAGTAAGCAGAGAGAAAGTTGTGCGAGGGAGAGAGAGAGAGAGAGAGAGAGAGAGAGAGAGAGAGAGAGAGAGAGAGAGAGAGAGAGAGAGAGAGAGAGAGAGAGAGAGAGAGAGAGAGAGAGAGAGAGAGAGAGAGAGAGAGAGAGAGAGAGAGGAACAGCAGACTGGGGGAGGGCAGTGCTGCCACATTTAGAGCACAGCTCTGAGCTCGACGGGCGGATGAATGGAGCGCCGAGCCGACGATAGGGCTGGCTCTCCTCTTGGTAGCCTCGCACGGACCCCAGCGCACGGGCGCCCCACTGCAGAAGGACCCCCCGACTACCACCGCCACCACAACAACAACAACAACAAGAGGCGACAGAAGATATAGTCACTGAAACAGCAGACTTCTGTTCCTTCACCAGGAGTCCACCACGGTTCTGCTTCTGTGCGTTTTTCTTCTGCCTGTGTGTGTGTGTTCGGTGTGTGCGTGTGTGTGTGTGTGCGCGCTCTGCGCGTGCGTGTGCAGCGCACACGGTGTGTTTATCTTACGAGGAGTAACTGAGGAGCGAGGACTGAGGAGCAAGATTGAGGACTGAGGACTGAGGATTCAGGAGCTAGGACTGAGGAGAGAGGAGCGACCCTTAAGGAGTCAGGACAGAGGAGCTGGACTGAGGCTCAGGACTGAGGAGCGACCCTAGAAGACCCTAGAGGAAAAAAAGCTGTAAAAAGTGTTTGTTGCACTGCTTGTGTGTCATGGCGTTTTGCGTCGCGCCCCCACGTGGGACCCTAGGCTGAACCTAGGGGGGGTGGGGGGCCCGTCTGCCTTCTGCTGGCCGGGGGGATGAGAGATCCCAGTCCTGAGCCCCAGACCCCTGGACGCGAGGCGGACCCCCACAGACACAGCAGCAGCGAGGACCCCTGGGACCGGGGCGCCACGGCGATGGCCGCAGACGCCACGACCTGAGCACACCCACGGCGAGGAGGAGGAGGAGGAGGAGGAGACCGGGAGGAAGAGAGAGGAGAGGAGGAACTGAGAGGAGGATGAGCGTCCCGACCAACTGTGGGTTGTGGGGTTCTGGGGAGCGGGGTGTCACGGTGCGCAGCGGCAGCATCTGGGGATCCCCGTGTGCCACCAACCGGCCCATAGACATCATCCAGAAACGCAGACGGTAACCCGGCTCTCTCTCTCTCTCTCTCTCTCTCTCTCTCTCTCTCTCTTTCTCTCTCTCTTTCCCTCTCTGTCTCTCATAGCTCTATCTCTCTGTCTCCCTGCTCTGTCTGTCCCAGTCTCTCTATGTCTCTCTCTGTCTCTCAGCTCTGTATCTCTCTGTCTCTATCTGTCTCTCTCTATCTCCCTGCTCTGTCTCTCACTATCTCACAGCTCTGTCTCTCTCTCTTCATCTCTCCCTCCCTCCCTCCATTCCTTTTTGCATACCTTTTCGTGCCCCTCTTATTTCTGCCTTTGTTTTGCTAGTAACGTTTACAATTTCTTATTTCAATAAGAATGAAACAGGACTTGAGCAAATTTGATTCTAGGTCTATTCCTGATGTTATACTGCCAGTATACCATTGTTAGCCCCCTTTGTAAACTTCAACCCCAAACTGTCTAAGAATCATTAACCAATGGTCACTCGTAGTCCCTCTTCAGAATATATTTAGGTGAAGGGTTATTTTCTCACTAAACAGATTGATTAAAGGAACATATTTCAAAAAAATTATATTTATTTAAACAAATTTGTGAGGAATTCAATGATGCACCCGACCATGAATGAAGACAAAGCACTCTACCAATGCTAACAAGAAGGATTTTATCAGTAACGCGTACAAAGACTACCTCACACACACACACACACACACACACACACACACACACACACACACACCCGCACACACCCGCACACACACACACGCGCGCGCAAATTTGAAAATAGCAGATGGGATTTTGTTTATTTCATGGAATACATATGTATACACACACCCTCCCTCTCTCCCTGTCTAGCCCTCTCCCTCTCAGCCTCTCTCTTTCTCTTTCTCTCACTCTTTTCCTATCTCTCATTCTCTCTCATTCTCTCTCTCTCATTCTCTCTCACTCTCTCTGTCTCTGTCTCTCTTTCTCTCTCTCTCTCTCTCTCTCTCTCTCTCTCTCTCTCTCTCTCTCTCTCTCTCTCTCTCTCTCTCTCTCTCTCTCTCTCTCTCTCTCTCTCTCTCTCTCTCTCCCTCTCTCTCCCCCTCTCTCATTCTCTCTCTTTCTCTCTCTCTCTCACTCTTTCTCTTCCTCTCCCCCACGATCTTCCTCTGACTTTGACTCTGTAATTTAAACAAAGTATGTACACGTAAACCACATTGTTTTTAGTGCTGTGACCTTCTACACTTCCAGATGTGTACATGCCCCCCCCCCCCCCCCCCCAGCCTGGTTCTGCCTCTCTCTCACACACACACACACACACACACACACACACACACACACACACACACACACACACACACACACACACACACACACACACACACACACACACACACACACACCCCCCCAGTGGCTCGTGAAGCTCCTTCACACATGATCCTCGGAGTCAGCGGGGGGGTGGTGGGAGAGCGAGAGAGAGCTGGGGGGGTCATCATCGTTACGTTGTGGTTCTCTCTGGTCCTCTCTGGTCTTCTCTCAAGGCCCTGCTCTGGGCGGGGCACAGGAACGTTGCTATGGTATCCTGGAGGGCAGCAATGCCGTCATGGTTTTCATTTCATTCCCTTCCAGAGACTGTAATGTCATAAAACCGACTCCCCCGATTAGAGGATAAAATGAAAACGACGTATTTCTTTTTCTTTGTAGCGTCTCATTATACCTAACAGGGCCTTTACGGGGCCGACGCATTGTGTCAACTGCCACATGTCATTTAATCTCTCGCAAGAAGTCTTCCTCCACTATAGCAGTGATCTATGGAACTTCTCTACCGTAGTCTACTTTCTACACACTCGGACATATGGTTGTCGGTCTTTGCTATAAACTCCCAGGAAAAGGCTTGACACAGCTCATTGTAATAACATTGTGGCTTCCTAGGGTAGCTCCTCATCATTACTTGGTGTTAAGTGTTTTATACGAGAGGACAGGGACAGGGATGGACGTAGAGGATGTCTCTCTTCAGTGTGGTTTCAATTCTTAATTTTAAACAGTCCAAGTCTATAAACGTAGAACGACATGTGCCTTTCTGAAGAGCAGTGGATCATTAAGAAGGGGAATAATTTTCTCTCTTTTTATCTCTCTCCCTCTCTCTCTCTCTCGCTCTCACTCTCTCTCTTTTCTCTTTGGTTTCTTCTGCAATCTAATCCGTCCTTTTGTTTTGCTATCATCTCCATCTTCTCTTTCTGTTTCCCCTGGTGAGTTCCACTGGGACGTATATATACATATTACTAGACTGTTTTATAACGCCTGATCCTGAGAGTCTATATAACTGGGCTCAGAGGTCAAATGTGTGCTATCTTTTCTGCATGGTTGCTTCCTTTATTGATGCTGTTGGCAAGCCAATCATTGGATGGGGAAGCAAAGTATCGCCATGACCCCCACTCTCATATTTGAAGACAAATTACAGGGTTAACCGACAAGATGTTGAATTTGCCAGCATTTTTCCCCTCTTTCCCCCTACAAATATATTATTTGTTCAGACCATGCATGTTTTAACCCGTCTTTGAGAAATGCTCACATGTTATAAGACATACCTTACAATTAAAGTGTGCATTTCCCCCCCCCTGGGATACTACTGCCTATCTTTCCTTCTCCTTCTCCTCCTCTTTCTTCTTCCTTCGTCTCCAACTCAGGCCTTTTGACAGAAGCCTTTTCATCTGTTGAGATCCCAGCCGTTTTGGGTTTTCCCCGTCATCCCCACACACGCTGACTACAGCCATCCCTTCATTCTTGACATCCTTGGCCACCCTTCCTTCCCATCATCTTTGAGAATTCAACACACTTCCCCCTTCCTCTTTAAGGCGTGTTGTTGCTGTCTGCGTGCGTCCCACTCACTCGTCGACTAACCCTTCAACCGGCCCGCTAAACGTTGACGAGCCGAGTCTGGACACGACTGCTGCCTCAGCTTCAGGTCCAGTTGCAAAAAAAAAACAGGTCGTTACGTCAGCGCAGCTGCCGCCAAGCTGTTTGGTGGTCCCTGCTCCCAGGCGCTCCAGGGGCTCAGTCAGAACCTGCTGGCGGCCCTCTCCGGCCGTCTGTGTGTTTCCGTCAGCGGCCCCCCGAAGGCCAAGGAGGGAGGGGGAGATGAGGTGACGTTGACGTGAAGCATTAGCCCAGTAATCGCCCGCTCGTCAGCCCATGGAAAAGTCTGAAGTGATTTTCTTCATTTTCTTTTGGAAATGAGATATTGAACGCGCAGGACATGCAACACAAACGTACACACGCACACAAATACATACACAAACGTACTCACTCACTCACTCAATCACACACACACACTCACTCACTCACTCACTCACTCACTCACTCACTCACTCACTCACTCACCCACCCACCCAGCCACTCACACACACACACACACACACACACACACACACACACACACACACACACACACACACACACACACACACACACACACACACACACACACACACACAATCACACTCACATACACAAGTGCAGGTATACAGTCTACACTTTGTGTGAGGTGTCTCAGGAGTTTGGAAGTTTAGGGGCGTTGGATTTGCTCGAAGTGTAACTGGATGTGACTTGAAGTTTTGGCAGGAGGGGGGTAAAAGTGAAGTCACTGAGCCTGAGCTCCGTAATTGCGGTTCTCCAGAAACTCAACACCTTGCGTCTATTCACGTCAACCCGTCACATACTACAGCGAGGACAAACTCTTCCTCCTTCATAATGGATTCATCCCAACCTCCCGGTGGGAACCTTGGCCCTGGTCCAGAGGTCTGGGACGCCAGCAGCCACCAGGCAGGCCCGGGCGATGGGTAGTCATCGCGCTATCGTCTCATATCCTCCCTGTAGACACACACGCCACCGGCCGAGGGCTGAGACACTATCGCCGTGCGCCTGCTCCGCATTTACGCCTGATGATTCAGGAGAGCCCGCGATGAGGTCATGCCTCCCGCCTCCGCATAGCGGAGATACCCTCAGCCCGGACACGCAGGGTCTGGTGAGCTGTGGACGGCCGGCTCCTCTCCCCGCCAGCCGGGCAGAGCCTGCGTCTGCCTCTCTCCCACACAGCAGGAAAAAGAGGGAGACGGGCCGGGTTACAAAGGGATTAGTCAACGTTTTGTCCCTTACTTCTATGTTTCAATATCTTTGTCATTTTTTTTATTGATGTCTCACTTCCGTCCTTTCTTTCTTTTTATGCTTCTTATTTTCCTAATACTTTATTTCTGCTTCATGTCTTTTATTTGTAGTTTATTTCTGCTTCTATCTTTCTTGATTTCTCTTTGTCTTTTCGTTATTTCTCTCAGTCTGAAGTTCTTCTGTTTATCTTTTTGTCTCTCTTTCATTCTCTGTGCTTCCTTTCTCTGTCTTCATCCGTTCTGCTCTCGGTCGTCGGCCTTCCCTCTCTGACTCTCACACGCACACACTTTTCGATGCGTCAGCGCAGAGCGTGTACGTACGCAAGAGGCATGACCGCATGCAAATTAACGTCAGAAACAGCTGCAAAAGATGCATTAAAAGAAGCCTTAAGTGGGACACACACGTGTTTACGACTGCCTTGGTGGTCGGGGGTAACGTCCTCGACGGAGCCGGTCCATCAAAAGGAGGCTCAGAGGAGGAGAGGGTTTTTTGCCCCCGGTGACATCATCTGCTAAATAGGACATTTCCAGACACCAGATGGGGTTTTGTTTAGTATTATCATTAAAATTGTGTGACTGTGTGCGAGTCAGTTTTCCCTAATTTATTTTTCCAAGGATCGGGCCTCAAACTTACTTCAAAAGTCAAAGTGAAGTACAACTAGGTTGCATGGTTTAATGTCGATCAACTACTTTAATGTTGTATACTTTACATTTTCATTTATTTTGTTTTATGTTCGCCGTAAAAAGCAGCAATATTTCGTCATGCACTCTACCGGCTCAACTAATTAGTTTCACTGATCGAATGATTCCGTCTTATTTTATCTTATTATTTGAAAGGAGAAGGATTATTTGTTTCCAGTTTCTGGTCTATTCTCACCTTCTGTATCGTTTCCTTAAAAAACAGCATTGTTCTCTCAGTTCTTGTTGGGTAGCCTTGCATCGCTTCTTCCTGCCTGTGTTCTGAAGGACATTTTGCTGTGAACTCTGCTCCCTTCTCTCCTAAACTCCTCTTTCCTTACCTCCTCCTCTCCTCTCTACTCCCAAATACCTCCTGCTTCTCTCCTCCAACTGCTCTGTTTTCTTTGTGGCGCTATATGATCCTGGAGGATAACAGACCAATATGTGTGTGTGTGTGTGTGTGTGTGTGTGTGTGTGTGTGTGTGTGTGTGTGTGTGTGTGCGCGTGCGCGTGTGCGTGTGTGTGTGTGTGTGTTTGTGGATGTATGCATGGTTTATTGTGCATGTGCATTTAGTGTGTGCCCAAGTGTGTATCATCCCGCGAATGCACCCTTCAAGCACACAGCTCGTATATTGTCAGTTCTAGAAGTCTATTATATTTCCCCAGCGTCTTTAGATCCGCAGTGGAGTAAAACACAACACCCATATTGAGAGATTGATGACCCAAATTTCCCCTGCATTAGATCCTGCTTAAGGTGAAATCCCCCTGAGTTCTCTTCACGTATGGACACTGATCCGTTTCATTATTGTTGCTTCCCCTTCCATCTTGCTGGCGTTAAAACTCTGTGCTCCAGACTCTGAGAGTTAGTCTTCTCCGTCGGTCCTCTTATTAACACAGTGACATCCACGATGACATACGGGATGTACATAGTACTCAGGATCGGCTCGCTGTTTATACTATGCACTAAGCCAGAGTGTAAACATGATTTACAAAGCACGCTGGATGGTCTGCTTATGTCGTCTAAACAATGTCCTCTTGAATAGGACATTAGAAAAGTTTTTGCAGTGGAATCACATCAATGCAGAAAGAGCAAGTAATGCAAAAAATTAAGACCACATTCAGAGTTTGCATTAAATATGCTTGCAAAAATAAATACACATGTGCAAATTCTGTCACAAGTAAAACAAAATCCAATGGAGTGAGAGTTAAATTTCAGCTAGACTCTGCATAGCCAACTCCTCCTACCCCTCCTACCCACTTATTGTGTGTTGGCCGTCTTGGCACTTAATGTACGCACTTATTGTATGTCTTACGTACGTCCTGGCCCTTAAAAAATAGTACTTCGTTTTGTATCATGTATCCTAGCTATCTATGTTGTGTATGGGGAATGGGTTAACCTAGAAATTGTTGGTGCTTGGCACTTGGTCTGAACATTCTTACTGGACCGCCAGGATATATTGTTTCTCCTTCTTCTGACAATGTACTTATTGCAAGTTGGTTTGGATAAAAGCATCTGCTAAATGCCCTAAATGTAAATGCATTGTCTCAGGTCACTTTAACATGTTGGTGTTATCCATTGAGACCCTTTCCCGTCCTGATAATGTCTTAAAGGGAGGGCTGTTGGAGTTTATTCCACATGAGCATAATGCAGGGGCATAACAACGCATGGCGGGGCTACTAACCCAGTCACCCTCATGGTTATGGTTATCGTCGTTATTGTTGACGTCCTTGTTGCTCCCCATTGGTTGGCCACTGAGCAGGAGATGGGGACAGACGACTTTGTCCTGCTTCCTCGAGTCTTGATCAGCAGCCATTTGACACGCTCGCTACCAAACACGCAACACTAAACACTGCGCCGCGCGGTTCAGTTGTAAGACCGGTTTAACGTTTCCTCTGAATTTTGAGTCGGAACCCATCTGGGTTCCGACAGGACAACGGCCCGGAGCTCAGCGGACGCTGTCCCGCTGATCCCCATAGCAACGCTGCGCTCAGTGACGCGCGGCGCGGGACCTCCTGTTCCCCCCTCGGCGTCACGGAGGCGTTGGTTGTGTTGTCTAAAGGAAGGATCCCAGGAAGAGGCCTGCGCACCCAGATGGCGGTGACGGTCGTCGCAGCCCGCAGAGACGCTCACACAATGCTGGCGGCCGGCCGCGCGATGATAACGATCGCACAGCGCTCTCACACACTCCCTCCCTCTCTGTCGGTTTTGTTTGGGTTTGGTTTTCCAGCTGACATTCTTGCCGGCTTGGCGGCTGTGTGAATACATACAGGACTCCATCAGGCCCCGACCTTTACATCACAATAGAGCAGCTCTCCTCTAAGTGTAGCGTGCTGCTGTACGGGTCCGGGGCCCAGGAGAGGGTCACTGGCTACGTTTACATTTACAATTA
>NC_044055.1:20734740-20747240 GCF_902167405.1 Gadus morhua | reverse complement strand
GGCAACAGCGAGGGAAAGACGTGGGCGTCTATATTTGATCTGCGGTCTAAATTTAGCTCGGCGCTGGCTCTGAATAGCAGCCCCTCTAGATATCCGTGAATGGCACAGCAAATGTGCTATCTTGGGTGCCGGGGCTGCGGGGGCGCTGAGAAGGGAGAGAACGAGTACGATGGAGCTCAGAGAGAGAGAGAGAGAGAGTGTGAACTGAACTGCAATCCCCCTGAATGTCTATATTTAGCAGCATTGCTCTCCCGCCTGCCCGTTCCCCCATGTGTTAGAGGGCTATATTTAGCCACATAGTGACAGAAGTAGAAGCAGGAGCAGAAAATAGAGATGGGGCGATGGGGGGGGGGGGGGGGGGGGGAAGACATTTGGGAGGAGAGGGGGGAGCGAAGGATTGATGGAGGGATAGAGTGAGAGAGAGATAGAGAGAGAGGGGCATCTCCAAGTCTTAATTAGGAAGTGTAAAACCCGATGACGCACAGTGGACAAACTCTGCTTATGGCTTGGTTATGTTTTGGTTACGTATTGGTTATGGTCTGGTTATAGTCTGGTTATGGTTTGGTTATGGTCAGGTTATGCTCGGGTTATGGTTTGGTTATGGTGAGGTGGTAGTTGGGTGGGTTATGGTTTGGGGTTCACCCACAATGAGAACAGATGTTTTGTTTAGTGAATCAGCATTCGACTCATAATGCTTTAGTTAAGTCCCATTGCTAGTTTGTTTTCTCTCTCTCTCTCTCTCTCTCTCCCTCTCTCTCTCTCTCTCTCTCTCTCTCTGTCCCGCCCCCTCCCGTCCTCCCTTGCGGTGCAGTGGTTGTGTTTGTGTGCTTCACGTGAGGGCAGTGTTCAGCCTGTTATGTAAGAGGCAGTAACACAACGCCGGCTGCATGCAGCAGCAGTAGCAACATGCAGGGGGAGAGAGAGAGAGAGAGAGAGAGAGAGAGAGCGGCATTAGGACGATTCGAGATGCAGAAGTTGGGTTTTTTATGTGGATGTGTTTGTGCATGGCAGATGGAAGGGCAAATTGAGTGTAAAGTGTGGTGGAGCCTATATCCTTCCTCTGATAGCAATGCAGTTTGATACTGACTGTGAAGCTAGTCATATCGTATGTATTCATTTTGTGGGTGTCAATCGAAGAGCTAGGATGTTCGGATGTGGACACTGGTGGCGGGTAAATAATCCCTCCCGCCTTGCATGACCTGTACCTGTAGAGTCCTGGTCCTTTAGCAGAACCCTGTCCTCCAGCGCGACTCCCAGCTCCAACCCAGTGCTATGGGCTGGGAGTTAAGCTTATCTCAACGTATCTAAAGTGCGACGTGTGGCTCAGGAGGTAGAGCGGGTTGGCTGGTAACCGGAAGGTTGCTAGTTCAATCCCGGGCTTCTCATAGCTGAGTGCTCGAGGTGTCCCTGAGCAAGACTCCTAACCCTCCATTCTCCTGACGAGTCGGCTGAACGCCTTGCGTTGTTGACACCTCCGTCGGTGTGTGAGTGTGTGAATGAATGGGTGAATGTTACGAAATATTGTAAAGCGCTTCGAGTGGCCACGGGTTAGAAAGGGGCTGTATCCATGCAGTCCATTTACCATGAGTGTTTCACCACAAATACACAACCCACTCATACGGCTGACCAGGAATCCCCTCCAGTGTTGCGTTGACCCGCTGGAGGTCGGGCAAGGAGGGAGGGAGACGAGGGCCCCTGAGCCAAGACAGGGGAGGAAGGGTTGGCTGTGTCCTCGTCTCTCTGGAGTCAGGTGGCCTTCGATGGGGAGGACACTCCTTTTCACCTGAGCCCTGAGCGGGCCATTAATAGACCGGCCCCCAGCCCGCTGGCGCTACCCTCCACGTCAATACTCGGATGCTAAATTGACACCAGCTAATCACAGGAGCTCGCCGTTCCTAGTGTGCACGCTCAATGTAAGGCCCCGCGATTAACCCACACAAACACACACGCTCGGACCTTGTGTATGTGTGTGTACCCTCACACACACACATTAACACACACACAAGGTCATGCATTTACTCTAACACACACACAAACATACACACACACACACACACACACACACACACACACACACACACCCAACATTTCTTCATGCAACCAAATCAGCGTCCTTGAGCACAGCTCCATGTGAAACCACTTGAGTGACAGGTGGCTCTAGGTATTGGCAAGACGAGTTGAGGCTTGAGTGGAAACACTAGGAATGGCTTTTTCCCCTTAAGATGTCGGTCTGAAGGCTCACCTTCTGTGGCCATGCGGCTGACGACTCAGAATCACAACTGGGCCGTGTATTCTTAACAGAATCTAGGGACTTTCTTCCGTTCAGCGTCTAACCCTGTTTGAGCTCATGTGTTCCCCATGATGTCATCGTTCCAGGCATAAAAAGGGTACAATCTGTTCAACTTTAGAACGAATACATTCGAAAATGTGAGACCGGTTTGTTGTCGTGGTTACACATGTTTCACAACTTTCTTGTTCCTTTTTTATCGCCGCATTATATTTTATGACCGTGTTGAAAGTATATCCTGTTTTGTCACCCTCCTAAAATTAAACGCTTATTTTTTTAAACGTAGTCTATATGTGCAGCTCTTTTCTTCCTCTTATCTGATCTACTCGGTCATTACATTGAGCTGTCGTAATGTGTTCACACATGAGTCACTTTTTCTATCACCTCCTATTGTGGTCTGTATTGGATGTGAGCGTTTGTGCTCTCACACTGCTTCCTGTCTTGTAGAAAGGCGTCACAGCCCTGATACCAGCTTCGTGCCGATGCTTGTGGTATTTTTAAATGCGTTTAGGTCTCACTCTCTGTTCCTGTTTGCTGGACGAGTCCACGCTCCACGAGTCTCTTGGACGGTTTAACTTGTTGTCGCGGCCCGTCCTCTCTTCATGCAGAAGAGCTGCTGGAACAACCACATCAGGTATCTGCTGTATGACGAGTCTACGTAGTGAGGAGTGAAGCTGCTTTGTTTTGATAGGCTGGTCTCTGACAGGGTAGCTGCCGCTGAATGACGACGTGCATGGTTGTAACTGCCTTCTGTGTGCACGTTGGTCCACGCCAGCTGGGGAACGCTGTCCTACGAAGTGGCTGAAAGGGTGGATACCCTCCTGACCCGGGTTTTGGACTGAACCCCTAAACCTTGCAGTGTTCTTTGTGTGTCGTTTTTTTGTTCAGTGTTTTTTTTGTTTTTGGGGGGGCAATTTATTAACGAGTGAGATAGACAGGAAGGTATGGGATATGGAGGGGAGGACATGCAGCAAATGACCACGGGCAGGGTTCAAACCCGGGTCGCTGCGATCCGGACGGAGCGTTCACGGTACTCGCTCTGCCCGGTGAGCCTCCGGGGCGCCCCCAAACCTTGCAGGTTTCACGTGTGTTGTCTGTTCTGACCCCTCTGTCTCCCCTCCTGTGTAGTTTTGATGTGGAGAATGGGCTCTCGCCGGGACGCAGCCCCCTGGACCCCCAGGCCAGCCCCGGCTCCGGGCTGGTCATCCAGGCCAACTTCCCCCACAGCCAGCGGCGCGAGTCCTTCCTTTACCGCTCCGACTCGGACTTTGACCTGTCCCCTAAGGTCCCGTCGAGGAACTCCTCTACAGCCAGCGACCTGTAAGTACCCCCCCAACCCCCGCCCCACCCCCACCCCGACCCCTCATCTCCCCCCCCCCCCCCCCCCACTGTTGATGCTGACCTCATTCTTTTTCTTCTGTGGTGTCATAAAGATAGACAGATCCAGATAGAGTGTCGAGTGCATCGTCCTCATTGTTGTGGTCCACGTGCCAATATGACCATTGTTTGCATAAGTGCACGCCGATGAATCATAAGTGCTTCTGTTCCTTCTCACGCTGTTGAGAGCCAGGGGATAAGTGTTGAGGTTTGGGCTCAGCGCGGTGAACACGGGTGCCTGTCAGAGACGTGTTTGGTCAGGGTTGGGAAACCTCCCTGAATATGACACCTAGTTGAGGAGAGGAAACAAAGAGAAAGAAACATTTGCATATTATAGAAGTTGTTTTTTAAAACGCGATATATATTTGATGACCCAACCATATCTATCCAAATAAGGGCGTAAATCTACACTTTTAGTGGATCTGTATTTGATATTCTTTCAATTATCTTCTATCTATCTCGACTTTCCCTCTGATAAGGGGTCGTCAGTGGCCATACAGGGATGGTAGGTGTTTCCTGTCTCTGCTCGGGACAAAAAGCTTTCAACTGACATTCTTTATCAAAATTCAACTTTGTTGAACCCCAACTTCGTTAACTTGGGGTAAATATAGCAAATATTTGAATTGGTTTGATTCGATTTCCCTCAAGAGCAATGAAGTAGACAAAAATAATTTTGTTGCACATATTGAGGTACGTCTATTTTTGTTTCTGCCTGGAAAAAACCCCCTCAACAATCGCCTGTTTATTCTCGAGTCGAATTGACAGATTGCATTTCAATAATGTTTTAATAAAACTCCAACGAGCCACACCCTCCCCCTCTCCCAAAGACCCCCCCCCCCCCCCCCCCCCCCCCCCCCCTCAGCCCCTCCACCGACAATCACAGTCGTTGTTTCTCATCTTCTATGTCCACTTGTCTTGTCTGCTGAAGGGAAGAGAGCTTGAAGCACTGGGAGGTCAACTGGTTGTCTACTCGGTGAGGCCAATGTCCAGATAAACCAACGATAAAAACGTTCAAATATTAAAACTAGAAACCATAAACTGACTCTTCCCCCTCATGACCCTCCCACCGTGCTGCTCCCCCCACCACCCCCCCCCCCCCCCCAGCACCGCCCCCCCAACCTTCCACTCCCTGCTGACTTCAATGTGACTAAAACATTAACTCCTTTGTTACATTCTACTGGGTGTTTGTGTGTCTCCATCTCTGGTCCCCTTTGATCATCGTCGTCGACATCCAGAGTGCGGCCTCACACATTTGCATGCGACTTAACCGGGGCGTAGAAACTTGCAGTTAGCTGACTCTACTCCTCCTCCTCAAGCCGACCAGCTCTCTACTCGTAGAGGCCGCCGCCTCCACCCCTCTCCACCGTACCCCTGTCTCAGTCCCCCTGTCCAGGCCTACCGTACGCGTGTCTACAATGCATGAGTTACCCCCCACCGTCCATCCGTGTTCACGGCCAGCTGACTGGAAGGGTCCTTCCCAATGGCTATACTCAACCCTATTGAATGTCATTCATCAAACAGTATTTTGAGTGCACAGGTTTCCTGGGCACTGGTTAATAATAGTTGGTGATTTTCTTTTTATTAACCATAAACATGCTTTTGGTTTCGTTTTGCTTCTTCCCTCCCTTGTGATTTAACAGTATATATAATGGATGAAAAACGAGTAAAGAGTAAAAGAACAACTGCTAATATTATGTATGAAATATTGACATGCACTATTGTATCCTCTCTTCAATTTCTGTCACATGCTAATTTGGGTTATGTATAATCTACTATTTTTCAGACACACAGAAGACATGATTGTGACCCCATTTGCACAGGTAAATAATGTGACATTTTACCTTTTTAGAGAGAGAGAGAGAAATAGAGAGAGAGAGAGATAGAGAGATTATACTGTATTTGACCAAAACACAATTGCATTATTGTAAAGCCTACAGACTGGTTTGAGGGCTTTGAATAATATTGCAGCTGCTCTGTACAGAACTGGCAGTAATTTGTGCATGCAAAATCCTGTCAGTTTCTCAGCTCTACATAGAAATGCACAGATAGTAATCATAAGCAGCACACATTTTCGTATCATCACACATGTTGACACACACAACAACAAACCAGCAGCCCACACACACACACACACACACACACACACACACACACACACACACACACACACACACACACACACACACACACACACACACACACACACACACACACACACACACACACACACACACACACAAACACACACACACACACACACACACACACACACACACATACTGGCTGTCTACCGCAGACTATGATACCATTCTTCAAGGCTGGGAAGCTGTTGCCTTGATCAAGGTTCAGCATTCAGGAAGTGTGCATAAGGGCACTACTTTATAATTATCACAAAAGTATGACCTTAAAGTATCACATATAACACATCTGAATTCTTGACGTCATTCTCACCAATTATTTTGCATATCTGCTTTCAAATCACACACAAAATCCACAGAATAACAGAGAACAAGCCTACAAGCCTCCATACCAGTGGATGAAGAGAATACAGATAATTTGGTTTAGGTGGAGCCGGTCAATGCATATTGGTCTTACAGTGCTCTGAAAAAAAGATTGTCCGTTTCTTCAACACTTATCAGAGAATGGTTGTCAGGTTAGCTAGTCAAATGTAGGGAGTCGGTATACGGTTAGACACCAGACTACAATACAACAGATTAACAGTGATCAATCTTAATTTGTCGTCAATTCATTTCAATGCATTTCGTCCACGTGGGTAACACAGATCCTGGCCAGCCTCAGGACGGTGAGGAGCAACTTTGCACTAATCACCGGACAGCAGGACCGCTCGGCCAGCAAGTAAGTAGAGAACAAACCACTATTGTTATTAACGCTTTAGCTTTTACACCCTTTTACAGATGCAGGTCATTTAGGAGCTAGAGGGTTAGGCATCAAACCCAGAACACTTTGGGGAGCCAAACACCCTAACCACCACACTATCCTATTAAGAGTATCCTCCTTATATCAAGAGTGTAGTGAGCAAAGGTGTCACATTAAACCATTATGGCCAGAGGATTGCCAAACGTCTTCATCGCTTTATGGTCATGATCGTTGTTCATTTATTTATTTTGTTTTCTGTGTGTGTGTGTGTGTGTGTGTGTGTGTGTGTGTGTGTGTGTGTGTGTGTGTGTGTGTGTGTGTGTGTGTGTGTGTGTGTCAATAGAGCACGGTCATCAGGAAGCAACCTGCCATCTATGTGCAAGACCAGCCTGGCTGGTCAGTATGGGCTTCATAAGTCCTCTTTCCGCTGCTCCTCTGATTATACACAGTTCTCGTTTTGGTCCCCACAAGGTGATGGTTTCTGATGTGTGTGTGTGTGTGTTGACAGAGGAGCCTCATCAACAGCTGGCCATCGAGACCCTAGATGAGTTGGACTGGTGTCTGGAGCAGCTGGAGACCCTGAAAACCCGGCACTCTGTCAGCGAGATGGCTTCCAATAAGGTACACTGCTTTTAAAATACTACTGCTGCTACTAGTACTAGCTAGTACTAGTACTATTAGTAACATGTGCGGCTATGCGGCTTTAAAGGGTCCAGACATATAAAGGTGAAAAAGGTATTTCTAGTATTATTTTACTACTACTATTAAAAAAAACAATGATACTGCGACTCGACACACAGTCAGCAAGATTGCTTCCTGCAAGGTACACTGCTTTCATTGCAATGACAATAACACGGTAGAAATTAATAGCAGTCAAAGATTTCCTACCTGAGGTTATGACAGGTGCTCATCCGTGTGTCATACTATATTCATTTTATAAAAGACCAGAATTTGTTTGCAGGTATTTTTGCAGTAAAAGCAATACATGTTTCGTGGACAGTAGCGTTAGTAGGTTTATAGTGTTTTCACTGTGCAAAGAAATTAATGTATTGGAAGTACGAAAGAGTAAACAAGTACACAGCCTCTGTATAAGTACTGCTCCCAAGGTGATGTACTGTACACACTGTAGATGCAATCCATGGCAGAAGGCTTTAGGCCTTATTATGATGAAAGAGAGAAGTGGACTATAATACGAGTTTGTGGTTGGGAACAGACACACTCAATGTGTTGGTGTTGTTGTTGTGATGGTACAGTCAGAGAACAAGGTTTAGCCTCTGTTTGTGATTCACTCTCCAGTCAGTCACCTCCACCCATCCTTAGACCAATTCTAAGACATCCACTGTGCTCACTCAAGTGCAGTAAGCACCTTCCGCCTCACCTCTCGACCAGGTCTGTACGGAAAACTATGTGCAAAGATCAGAATGGTGAATACTGTGCTCTACCAGAAAACCAAAGATGTTGAGACGACTTCCAAAACATTGGAAGTAATAGAAGAAAGAAACCCTAACACATGTATTTCTATTACAATCTAACAGTGTCTCTTTTTGTAAAATCTTCTTTTGAAGGGGCTGGAATTTTTTTGATGAATTATATCAACGTTATCCATTTAGGGGTTATTCAAATTTGGACAGCAGTCCATAAACCAAATTGGAATTTCCAGTATGGGATTTTGTGTGTGTGACGCACTCTCAGACAAATTGGCCTTTTCAGCTCTTTACATGACTTGTGAATGGTGCTGCAGCCATACAGCGGCTGACCCAGCAGCAGTAAGAGCGGCGTCTCGTTCCATCAATGAGCGCCGCTAGTCTTCATACAGGAGGATGAGAGAACACACACACACACACGCACATACATGCACACACGCACACACACACATAAACGACTCACATGTAGGTATGTCAACCCCCTGGCCCCACTCATGTGAATAATGTGAATCAGGAGATGGGAGCTTGGGATGAAACGGCATCCCAGCATCCCTTGCTGCCTCTGCAACCACGTAGAAGAGTCCCTCCTGTCTCTCCCCCCCCCCCCCCCCCGTCACCAAGACAGGAGCTCAGCGCTAGCATGAGCCCCTTATTAGACTACCCACAAAACATACACACACACACACACATGCACATCTGCTTCAAAAACAAACAAACACACACACACACACACATACAAACCGACACTTGTGCTTTATAAACAAACACACACACACACACACACACACACACACACACACACACACACACACACACACACACACACACACACTCAAAGCAGTTGATTGTGTATCCTGTAGAAGTCTTCCGTTTTGACCGCGTCTTCTCTGAAAACCTGCACACACTGTGGAAGTTAATGGGAGCCCCCCCCTCCCCCCCCCCCCAACTGCTTCAGATCAGGCTATGGACATGTCCAGTCATTGGAGGAGGGGTGCACATGGCTGAACATTGTCCCAGCATCGCTTCAACGGTGATGGAATGGGCTGTGTATTTAAATACCATTTCTCTCATAATCCCCACGTAGTGCATCTTTTTGAAGACCATTATGAACATACCTGGGATGCCTGGGATTCCCTGAGTCCCGTTGACTGAGTTTTTGGATGCTGAAAAATCCAAAAATGTGTTATTCAACAATTCTGACAACCCTATAGATATAATTGTTATTATATTATGTTATATTGGTTCACTCCGTCGTTTATAGTAAACAGGCACAAGGCATTAAGAAGCCTTATTACATCATCCACCAATGCATGTTTACTTCAATGCAATTGTTTACCTCTCATCTGTTGTTTTCTTTCAAATAAAACAAACGTTCCTCCATATCCGGTCTTCACCCTCACCTCAGGGACCGTGGTCATTCGTGTTTACAGTGGTAGTACATGGTGTACTTATTTTATTTTTGGCTCCACTGACTGAAATACCCCTCCTTCCATTCAAACGCTTTTCCCTCATCTTCCTCAAACTTTGGGCACATGGTGCATTTTCAGAGCCCCCGCCCGCAAAACCCCAAACTCCGCCCACTTTGTGCCTGTCCCGACCAATCGGCGCCCACTATCGCTCTCAGCGCCTGCTGCAGCGCAGCCCTCATTGGTTGCTATTCTTAGGTGTATCGTGGAGAGGAGGAGGAGGCGGAGGCTACGGGACCTGGCTCCCTGTGTTTACACACATCTGATGATAGCAGCAGCGAGGCGGCGATACAATGAATGATGGACCGTGAGTAGGGACGGCGGCAGCGGCACGAGTTGATCGTCTGCTTCGCGACTATTCCCCCCTGCATTGTCATCTCTTCCATGGACTCAAAGCTGTTGGTGTCGTTAGGCTCTTTACACAAAAACTTCGTCACGAGGCTGATCTTTCCTTTGAGGTGGACGTGGGAGTAAACAGACAGAGATGTGCAGAGGTTTTTTTATTAGCGTTTTCCCTCTTTTGCTGCAAAGAAACAAGAGAAGCACCATACCTTCAGTCTTTACTGCCATGCTCGACTTTGTGCTGAAATGCCAGAAGTAATTGATATGTCTTCCGTATCGTGGATGTTAATTCAGGTAAGTAAAAGAGATGGGTTGCGTTGGGTGGATCCGCTAATGCACGGATGTGTGGTGCAACTAGTGCAACATCTTCCAGAAGTAGATGGTCTTCGAATTAAGTTCGAACGTAGTGTTTTTAAGCCCACTTATTATCCTAGACTTCGCTTCAGTTAGTTGTGCCTTAGATTGTCTATGCGTGTGTGTGGGCAGGCTATTGGACTGTTTGTTGTTGTATGTCCACATGTGTGATGCTACGGAATGTGATGCCGCCTGTGTTTACTATCCGTGTATCTCTACAGCGCTATTATGCAGGACATTATTTTGCATGCACAGAATACTACCAGTTCTGTATGGAGTTATATGTTCAGCCCAACGCTCCAGTCCGTAGGCATTAAAATAATGCAGTTGGTTTTTTGTCGTATGCATTTCTCTCTCTCTCTCTCTCTCTCTCTCTCTCTCTCTCTCTCTCTCTCTCTCTCTCTCTCTCTCTCTCTCTCTCTCTCTCTCTCCCCTTCTCTCGCACGCACGCACGCACGCACGCCCCCCCCATAAACATGTGCGTAGACAGAGCGTGGTCCTCCCCAGTGTGTTCAACAGGACACAGTGTTTTTTTGTAAATGGATTACACAATACGTTCTGCTGCTAAACAGACAACTCTCGCGCGGCTCCAGTAGTAAGTCCACTGCTCAGCACATTCAGAGAGATGCTTGGTGCGCGGAGAGCAACAAAGATGCTACAAGTGTTACAGACTGATGATATCCAACCTGTTTCACAGATTCTGCACTGTTGAGACAACGCTAATCAAATGACTGTATATTAATTATACAACCAGATAGACAAGAAAGGCGACATCCCTGTTATAGTGAGACCACATACTACCTGAAAGAAATTAGGTATACGAATGGGTTAAACCAATAGTGTAGTGGTTAGGATGACGGGACTCGTGGACACTGTCCTATTCCTGACCCTTAATTGCTCCTCAATAATAACATGAATCTGTACAACCTGTTGGTGGCTTTAGATAAAAACTTCTCCTTAACTACTAAATAGTAACTACCATTGTAACAGGCATGTTTCATGGCATTGTTGGTTTGGGATAGACAGTTAAATTGTGTGTGTGTGTGTGTGTGTGTGTGTGTGTGTGTGTGTGTGTGTGTGTGTGTGTGTGTGTGTGTGTGTGTGTGTGTGTGTGTGTGTGTGTGTGTGTGTGTGTGTCCAGTTCAAGAGGATGCTGAACCGGGAGCTCACCCAGCTGTCAGAGACCAGTCGCTCTGGGAACCAGGTGTCGGAGTTCATCTCCAGCACCTTCCTCGGTAAACAGCTCCCGCATCGCACACACACACGCACACGCACACACACACGCGCGCACACACTAACACGCACACACACACACAGATCAGCACACTGTCATGAAGAGGCGGGGCGGTTGTGGTGTCACCAACCAGGCCCCTGACCATCTCCCCCCCCCCCCCCCCCCCCCTCCCCCCCCCGGCAACAGAGAAGCAGCACGACATGGACATCATGTCCCCGCCCGCTAAGGAGAAGGACAAGAAGAAGCGGCCCATGTCCCAGATCAGCGGGGTGAAGAAGCCCACCCACAGCCCTGCCGTGGCCCCCACCACCATCCCCCGCTTCGGCGTCAGCTGCGTCCAGGAGGGGCTCCTCGCCAAGGTACAGCCCCGCCGTGCCTCGGCGCGCACCGCTTCTCTCTGTGTGCCAGCACGGTTTAATGTGGTCGCACGGCGACAGCAAACGTATGCATGTGTGTGTTTGCTGAGACAAACTGTGTTTGTTTTTTTTTAACCAGTGTGGTTGTTTTATGGTGCGTGTCCTGGTTTTTGTGTTTAGCTGTGTGTGCTTGTCGCGTCATGTGTGTCTTTGCCACGCCACTAAAAGGCTCGCTGCTGTGTGGTAGGAACTGGAGGATGTGAACAGATGGGGTGTGGACATCTTCAAGGTGTCTCAGTTCTCAGGAAACCGGCCCCTGACTGTGACCATGTACTCTGTCTTCCAGGTAAGTGGACTCTGCACCGCGTACGCCAGTAACAGCTCCTCCTTGAACATGTTTTTAGAGTATATAACAGAGTATTTAACAGTGTTTCTCAAGAGCACACATTCAAGTTTGATCATGTTTGAAAGTATGTAACAGTGTATGTAACACTGTTACAACAGTGTGATGTAAAAGTATTTTTTTAACCATTATACAATATATGTAATAATGTGTGACATTGTTCATACTGTTGCTCTCTCTCCCTGCTTGACATGTTGCATAGTGTACAATATTTGATATCATTGATTTATTCTAACAGCCTAGTGTTCCATCCTCCTCCTCCTCCTCCTCCTCCTCAACCCCCTCCACCTCCTCTTCCTCCCCCCCCTCCTCCTCCTCCTCCTCCTCCTCCTCCTCCTCCTCCTCCTCCTCCTCCCCCTCCTCCCCCTCCTCCCCCCCTC
>NC_044055.1:20692240-20732240 GCF_902167405.1 Gadus morhua | reverse complement strand
GGTCCTAAAGTGAGGGGGTTTCCATGTGGAATCGAATTAGAACAAGAACAACTGGGCCTGGCCAACACTCACACACTTACACACATGAAGGCAAGCTCATATTTATAGGGTGTACACGCGGGCAGATATGTACACAACATGCAAAGCCTGATGAATGCAAAAATTATTTTTTTATTTGAATGGGTATGTATGTTTTATTATTGTTTATTTAAGTATTTTCAATTCTCAAACCCCAACAATGGTTAAGAGAATTTGAGAAAAATGCTATATCTATATCTATATATATCTATATATTTATATTAGTGCTGTCAGTTAAACGCGTTATTAACGGCGTTAACGTAAACCAATTTTAACGGCGTTCATTTTTTTACCGCGCGTTTAACGCAATTTATTATTTCTCTTTTTCTTTTTTTTTCTTTGGCTCAAAACAAAGAAGCAGTAGCCTGACTGCTATGTTCAAGGCAGTATGTTTTTTTGTTCATCGTTTAATTGCACTATAGGCTTTTTTTTGTATCATGTAGAAAGACAAAGAAATCAAGGGATATTTAGCATAGAAAAAAGATTTGCGATTAATCGTGAGTTAACTATGACATTGATGCGATTAATCGCGATTAAATATTTTAATCGCTTGACAGCACTAATGTATATACATATATATATGGAAAAACTCTTATCCCCCCTCACTCCTCTGCTCCTCCAGGTGGGCTTCATCGACTACATCGTCCACCCGCTGTGGGAGACGTGGGCCGACCTGGTGCACCCCGACGCCCAGGACATCCTGGACACGCTGGAGGACAACCGCGAGTGGTACCAGAGCATGATCCCCCACAGCCCCTCGCCGGACCCCCAGAGCCTGGAGAGGGAGCCCGGCCTCCCCCAGGCCGGGGCCTCCGCCCTCCCCGGCCTGTCCGGCCTGGCCTCCGTGGAAAAGTTCCAGTTCGAGCTGACGCTGGAGGAGGAGGAGGGGGAGTCGGACACAGAGAGCCCACTGGGGGAGGAGGAGGAAGAGGAGGAGGGGGAGGAGGAGGAGGAGGAGAAGGAAGAGGAGGAGGAGGAGGAGCAGGGATGCAGGGGAAGGGGAGCCCCGGTGCGCTCCAGGACGGGGTCGGGCAGAGGCGGCAGGCTGGCCCCCCAGCTGCCCCGCAGGACGTTGACCTCGGACTCTGAGAGGGGGCTGGCGGAGGAGGGGGGCGCGGAGCGGGAGGGGGCACCCCTCTTCAGGCTCGGATCGTAGCACCCGACCCCGGAGCCGTTGGATTCTTCTGCTCCTTAGTTTGTTTTTGTTTCGCTCTTTTCAGTGCCTCACCCTCCTTCTCCCCCCCCGATGCCCCTTCAACTCCCACGACCCCCCCCCCCCCACCCACCCACCCACCCACCGACTCCCCCGCACATACACACACACACACTCACCTCAAACCCTAACCTTGTTGGTTGAGGGTGGACTTGGGACTATGGTGAGACAGGGGACTGCCTGCACATGCTCAGCGAGGATGGTGGGAGTTCAGGAAGTGTGCTTAGTTGTACACAAGCGGTCACTTGCACTGGAGAGCGAGAGAGACGCAGGAGACGCGGAGACGAGGAGTTCACTGTTCCCCCACACCACTTCCAGGCCATGATAACAGGAAGCTGTGTTTCTGGCTGCTCGTTTGTTGAAGTTATTTGAGTCAGTTTGGTGTGGGTACGGTATTTGTTCTTCAAAGACGTTCAGAGGAGAACAAAAACAGAACTTTTATTTTTTCTTCAACTCAAGGTCTACTACAACAAATGAATTGTCTTCCTCCTTTTGGACTATTTGTGACTTTTATGAAGAGCGTGTGACGAGCGGGAACGACAAGATGAAACCACAACAAAATAAACTGTGCCAAACTGTGCAATATACAGGGGACTATGCCGCTTCAATGTCATCTGTCATCTTTTATTGTGTTAACAATTGTATCTTTTATTTAGGACCAGCAACAGTTACAGCGAATAGTAAACAACCACGATTTTTTTTTTTGGCATACGTCAATGGAGAATGAGCAAAGATGCAACAGATCAGAGGGGACAGAGAACATCTCTGGAGAGATCTTTGAAGGAGATGGTTCTCATGTAGCTGACTGACCCTATCAGTAACATTGTATACTTCACATAGTTCACATGATATTTCTCAGCAATGGGTAGTACAATAGCCTCACCCTTGTTTGAGGAAGAGGTCCGTTTGAATTAGACTGCAATTTGATTGCTGGCAATACATATACTTTTTTTTGTGTGCATATAGATTGTCTTTTTTTCTCTCTTGTTTAAACCTGACCTTGGCTTTTACATTGACAACTGCTACTTGTGCGACGCTCACTTGGTGCCTCCTAGTGGTTGGCAGGTGGCACTGAAGTTGAGCAGGAGGTGGAGAAAAGTTCTCGCTTTATATTTTTCGTATGAAAACGAATACAATTAAAACATGATGTTTTTGCTGTAGGGCTTCCCAATATACCCGTTTCTAAATTATAATTTAAAGGTTGTTTTTTAAGAGGGTTTCATAGCTCGGTTAAGATGTGTATGTTATGTTTGCCACCTTCTCTCTTTTATGACCTTCTCTCTTATATCTTCTTCAGTTTTAGCACTTTAGCCAAGCCACCTTCCTCTCCAGATATGTTGGACGTATTCATTTCCTTATGATTTGTCATTGGCTGCCATGACGCTGGCTTGGAAAGAGGAGGGAGACAGAATTTATTTTAAATAAAGGTTTCTTATACTACAATAAGTGCTTTAGTACTGCTAATGATGCAGGGTAAATATTTACACCAAGGACTGACTATGTCACAGTTATATCAGAATTGTCATTATTTTTACTCAGGTACAGCTGTCATCAATACACACATTTGTGAATGATTGGTTATTAATTATTGGAGTAGACACAATGATATACCTGGTGTGTGATTCATGCACTGAGAGCCTAGATTTGTTATAGACCTTCAAGACATTTTCATTTTTCTTACCGTAAATCTAAGAAGGTAATTTTTTGGTATTTTTAATTTGTCAATATTTTGATCTCCTAAAATAGCCAATGACAATGAAGTGCCAAGCATAACAACACGTACTGTAATTTCCATTCTGCCAGTGGCTACTTTCCGTCCATGGCTTGATGAAGTCGGACGATTGTAGCTCTCCGTGTGCCAATTCACCCCAGAGATTATTTCACCCCCCCCCCCCCCCTACTCAAAGCCCATTGTCCGGACTGAGAACGAAAATGGTCTTAAAAAGATTGGTGTTTGTTTGAGTGAGCGTATGTGCGAGTGAGTGACTTTCAATGTATTTGCTAAGAAAAACCAAAGCACTTTGTATGGTACTTTTTACAGTTCTGCACTCAGTACCTGTGACAGTGTGTAATGTGACTGTTTCACAGTATTCAGGTTTTATTTCGTTTTATTATTATTATTATTATTTTATTTCTTTCTGCATAGCTTTGGCGCCATGCCGGCTAAATGGGTGGGACAACACCAGCTCCCTGCAAGGTTTTTGTTTTTCTTATTATTATATTTTCTCTGAATAACTGCAAAAGAAATGATTTGGGTATAATGCATGACAATGGCTGCAGGAGCCAAAGACCATGAAGGGTTTTTTGTAGTTATTACAAAAATATATACACGCACACTTTGGCGAATTGTTACATTTCCACACTGTTCTGACCTGTGCCACTCTCCACTCTGTAGCGATAAGAGAACCAAACTGAGACACCCTCAAGGATGCCTTCTGTAACAGCACGACCAGCCTCAGACAGCAACACTAACTCAAACTCTGTCTGTCAGTCATGCAGTGGTTCATGTTGTACGTTGTTTCCTCTCAGTGCTTCATGTTCATGTAATTTATAATTTATGTCTATTTTATCCGTCAGAGACTCTGAAGTAAGATAGTTTGTCTTGGGCCCAAGCCTACTTCTTCTCAAGCTAACCAGGAGAACAAAAACAAAGGACAGATTTAAACTACTGCTTCATTTCTTAGTTTTATTTATTTATGACTGGTAGTTACTATATGAGCAAAATTACTAGGACCGTCAGGTGTTTTATTCTTCCATAGCTCACTAACAAAATACTACTCCGGCTTTGCTGAAACTTCAGTCTGTTCTTTCTGTATATCCAGATCTGGACGTCAGACATGTCTATTCCAGAAGGTTCTCACAGTAAAAGAGCCATGATTGGTTTGGTGAAGTAAAGCTAATAACAGGTTGAATGACCTGACCAGTGATCACAGATCAGTCTTTCTTTTTCTATGATTTTTATTCATAACAGCCAACATTTAAATGAATCTGCAGCCATGACAATCAAGACACTGCTGTATTTCTATAGTGTGTTAGCTTTCTCTTTGACTGTAATTGTATATATGCCTGAGTGTCCACCCTGCTAATAAAGGAAAAAAAACGCATCTATTATGTGTTGTTGTGCCCTTCTCAAGACAAAAGAACGCATGAATGAACGAAACATATGTTATTGATTTGCAAATACATGCAAACAAATTCAGGTGGAATAACATATCTACACATATTTACATATTTGTTTGATATATATGTCAAAAAAACGAAAATGTCCATTATTTTTCATTAAAACATATATACAGTATATATATCTATCCATATATATATCCATACATCCACGCACACACACACACACACACACACACACACAAGTGTGTGTGTGTGTGTGTGTGTGTGTGTGTGTGTGTGTGTGTGTGTGTGTGTGTGTGTGTGTGTGTGTGTGTGTGTGTGTGTGTGTGTGTGTGCGTGTGTGTAAATGTCCACTTGAATCATAATGTGTACCTACATATGATTATATAAACTTGGTCGCCAATAATTAGATAAAAAATAATAGATAGGGATACGCATGATTGATGGGCGGGCCCCTGCAGTTTAGACAAGACGTCGTGTTTACATCAATTTGCCAGAGTGCCAGCGTTGAGCCCTCCCTCTTCGCTCCCGTCAATCAAGAGACGCACACAGACTGCTGCAGGTGCAACGCTGTCACTGCATAGGATCATAAAACAAGACATTTCATGGTAAGCCCCGGCTTCATTCATACTCCCAACAAGACGATATAAAAAAGGATAACCGCCGCAGCAAAGGGTAGGCGAGCGATCCACCTTTGTGTATTATATTTGTATTGGAAAGATGATTTCGAAAAAGCAAATACACAAAAGAGAGTAACCTTCATTTGACATAGATGGGATGCTAGCTGCCTATTATCCACGACTGTCACGGTACGCTAGGCTAACCGATGCTAGCCTTATCGCGCGATTAGTAATGATTATAAACATCAGCGTTTGTTGCCATATGCTTCGTTGGTTGAAGGTCGAGAAGTAAATAGAGGTAGTTTATTCAATTTGTATCAAAAAAACATTGTGCTCATATACTTTGGTATGATGCACGATTCAATATCTTCTAATGTTAGCTAGACGGTGGAGTCGAGCTGTTGTGTGTTAATTTGGGATAAGAGGCTAGGGACAGCTCAGCCCTGGTGACGCTGTGTGTGTTACTACAGGCTAGTAGCTCAGGTATTACCACTATAACGACAACCAGGGATGTTAGACTGGTATCACGGCAGCATTATGCATACAAACATATGGCTGTTTAGAATAGAGGGCTACCAGATCATTTCTAAGCAGCCATATGTTCATTCATAATTGGCTAGCAGGCGCTTTGCAGTGGCCAGGCCACTGCACCCTGGCTAAATGGGATAGGCAGTTTAGCTGATGCTAAGCCCTGGTGCTTCCGCCTTCTTATCAGTTGTGGGACGTACGACTTTAGTGCTGCATCTTGATGGTAAGCGTCCCATGGTAGCTGCGAGAAAGCTATTTATGTCTGTTGTTTTTTGGGGGAAAGGACTGTGTGTGTCTGCTGCAACCGTGGGAAATGTGGTATTTAGGTGGGAACCCAAATGGAAAGGGACTGGTGATGATTAAAACCCTATTATTGGGGTTGTAATAACAGACACATACTCAATGAATGAGCCTTTATGTGACCAGACTGGTTCAATCTTTATATTATGTTGTTAATGTGTTATTATTATACATCTCTATCGGACACATGGGGCTATGGGTGCTTTGCTTTCTGTCGCCTGCAATCTTAAGAACAAACACAGATTGGACCAGTGAAACTCAACCACCACAACGCTGTTTATGTATTTGCGTTTCTTTTTTTCCTGTATAGATGGCGTCAGCAAATGCTAGCTATGGACAGAAGGAGACTTCGGATCAGAACTTCGACTACATGTTCAAGATCCTGATCATTGGTAACAGCAGCGTGGGGAAGACCTCCTTCCTCTTCCGCTACGCAGACGACTCCTTCACGCCGGCCTTCGTCAGCACGGTGGGCATCGACTTCAAGGTGAAGACCATCTACAGGAACGACAAGAGGATAAAGCTACAGATCTGGGTGAGGAACAGAGCGACGTACGGTATCTCTCCATCTGTCTGGTAAAAAATAGTAAAAAGATGTTTTCTTAAAAATAGTCAGCAATTGCCATAGAAATTGTCTTAGTGATAAACCTTTTTCTGGGGTCAGGTATGCATTCTCCTATAACCAAATAAGTAATTTAGAAAATCTAGTTTTCTACACTTGCCTCACTCAGAATTGTTTGATATGATGTTTGTTCATTGATAATTTCTTCATGGTAAGCTACTGATCGATCATTACGGATTAAAACCTAAACAATCGGCCCCGGACCAGGAACCAGGGGTGTGCGATATAAAGAGCTTGTGAACATTGAAAACGTTTCCACGATCTGCCTTTACAGAGAGATCGTTAGTATCGTGCTACGGTGCCCATTCTATCAGTGACGGTTCTATGGCTCTTACAGATCGTCCAGAGTGGTCTCAGCCAGATCTTACATCACACCTTTTTCGATAAAGGTTCATTTTCTTTAATCAGGGTTATGCTTCCTGCACACCTGTGGTATAACACACCGGTGTGTGTGGAGGGTGAAGCTCTCTCCAAACAGCAGTTTATATTTTTTGTCTGCATCCGAGTGAGGGTTAAGCATGAGTGTTAAGCACACTTATAGTATCCTGCCACTTTTCGTAAACATCGCTCATTTTATTGCTCATACAAAACGACAAAAACGTATCACCAATATATCAACGATGGTCACAACTATAGGGATGACATTATTTTTTTTAAATGTCCTAGGGTTCTAATTCCAGCTCAAACAGTGGGTTAACAGATACTACTACTAACCTTAAAAGAAAGCACCAGAAAGAGGTTTCCGGCAGTTAAACTGTGAAAGGAGCCGAAGAAAGCACAGAGTTTGACAGGACATGTATGCGCTGGACAAAGGTCACTGATCCGGTGACATCTTACCTTGCCAAGGATATGATTGTTTCAAAAGCTCAAAATAGTTGATCTGCTCTATGAGGTTCCCAGTGCAAATATTTGAAATAAGACCATCATTCAGAGAAAATAGGAGTACAATTCGATGTTTTTGCCACTCTTCCTGAATAATTTTGTTAATGTTCCCCTCTGCCTGAAAGGCAGAAAATACTCTTCGACGTCAGGACGAAGGGACACTGGCAGCGAGGTGTGTGTGGATGTGTAGAGAGTCTGGGCAGTGGTTTATGTTGATAACAGAGTCCAGGAGAGGGTTCTGTTTCCTGGGCACTTATAGTATAATAACCCCACGGTGCGTGAAGCATTACATATGCAACATCGCTCATTGTCTCATACACAACTCATGTACAACATTATTGTTGTCGTGGGTTGTAGCCATGGGGGTTCAAAGTGCCCCATTCCTTCTTAGAACTCTCAGCCCAAAGCATGTTTTTTTAAATCTCATAGTGTTCAGATTCCAGCTGAAACATTGGACTAATTTACATTTTAATGTTATGTAGGTAATCTTTTGAAACTGAGATACAATTCTTGTTAAATGTGCATACATTGCAAATTTCCCCCAAAACAATTTTTTTTGGCCTATATGGTTTGTTATTATTTCTTTTAGGTTTTGTTACCTTGTAGTTCCATATTTTTTTAAATAACGAAATTTGTTTGGCTGTACTTTGAAGTAACTTCAAAATAAATGTAAAAACCAACACCGGAATAGTGATAAGATGGTGGATTGTGATCCGGCCTGAAAAACAGTGATGTGATTTCTATTGCCGACCCTACCAGGAATCAGCTTAACATTGACAATAGGCTCCTGTTGTTATTCAACCTCATTTTTATCCTTACTATCAATTATCTTTTAGGCCTTACACATATCACATGTCAATCGATGCACAGATAAGCAATAAGCAAATAATAGTGAATAACAAAGCTATTCCATACATAGGACATATTGTTGATTCGACTTGCCAACTGCGCTGGACCACTTAAGTCCTTAACAACACAATACAGTTTTGTTCCAGATGCTAGTCTGTGAATGAATGAGATTCCCTAAGGGCTGCATTCCTTTTTTTAGACACTGGTGCTTTTGAGAGTCTAGCGTGCTGCCCTTCACCCATCTCACTGTGAGCCTCAGACAGCTGCATCTTTCAAAACACACTGCGACTTCCTCTTCTTAACACAAGCTGTTAAAGCTCTCTGCTACTTCTGTTTGGGTATTTCCCATATCATTCCATCCAAAGTGGCTTACAGTGAATTTGATTGTAGATCCATATTATGAATGAACAGGTAGGGGTTAGGGGGGGCATCATGTATGCCTATCGATGCAGACATTGGGGTTCCCACCCAGAACACCCTAACCACTACACCAGCCTGCCTACCCCTAATAAATAGTTCACACTGCTTGTTTCCGCTGAAGAGCCTTCAGCTAACCTGTCCTTCACGACGTCCCCCTGATCAGCGAAGGGGCTCTCTCCCTGAACGCCACTCTTAATTTATGCCTGCTTGATGTTTGATGACCAAATTCCCGGTCTCCTACATTACCTCCTACATTACTACTGACGGCTCTGCTCCATCAGTCCAGTCCCATCTCCTCACACTGGGTGTAATGTGCAGCAGCACTCCGTCTGCCATGTCTTTATAGGCTTCACCCTTCATGTCTTAATAGGCCACCATACCCTTCATGCGTTCCGACAAGCGCCATAAAGTTCGACCCCGGGCCGGTCGCAGCTGATTAGGCTTGATGCTGTGGGAGGATGTGATGCGTTGGAGGATGTCTGCGGGCCGTTAAGCAGCGGTTCCTATCTACCACCGCGGCGGTGCTGGGGCCTTAAAAAAATTTTTTGTTTGGTTCCGGTTTCCGACCGACCCTGTCAATTTATGTGCCACCCAAATTATTTTATGAGTTTTATAAAAAAAAAAAAAAAAAAAAAAAAATTTTTTATGTAATTACGTTTTGGTACAGCACTGTCCTCTATAATTACGTTTTGGTACAGCACCTCTTCATTCTGTACAAGGATGAGCGAATTTTCTCATTTTTAAATGAAAACAACCTACCTATCATTCGCTGCCGCTGGAAAAAATAAAATAAAAAAATAAAATAAATTCCCTACCTACCCATGACCTCAACTGACAACCAACAGGAACCAAACTTTTTTTTTTTAGGCCTGAGCTCCCTTGCTGAACAAAGAGGCAGAGGATGGCACGTGTCAGTGGGTCCAAACGTGTAATTGTTAACCGTACGGGCCCTGTTCAGCGAGGGAGCCATTGTAATCCTCAAGTCTGTCGGATTAAAAGACCTGAATTTGTCGAAGAAGAATAATCTTCAGCCCCTATTTATATTTATAGCGATTATTATTTATATTTATACAAGTGTTTATTTTTGGGTTTGTTGAAAATGGGGATTTGGATGTCGGGCTTCCCTTTGGCATCATGAGTTTATAGAGGTTTTAGCCTACAACTATACAGGACCCTTGGTCGGACCTGTACCAACGTTATTTGTCCGTGTGTGCGTGCAGGACACAGCTGGCCAGGAGCGCTACAGGACGATCACCACAGCGTACTACCGGGGCGCCATGGGCTTCATCCTGATGTACGACATCACCAACGAGGACTCCTTCAACGCTGTACAAGACTGGTAAGCAACAGAACAATTACATAGAATACAAACTCTAAGTACAATTTACATATGTAAAAAAAAGATATATGTGTATATTTATATACACACACACATACAGTAGATATAGATATCGATATGTATGTATGTATATATATGTAACTATTTCCACTACAACATTTCAACCTGTAGCAGCCACATTCTGTCAGCCTTGTTTAGTCAGGCTAAGCAGAGGTTGTCGAACAGGATGTGTCAGGGCTGGTGATCAGAGCTCCGCCTGACGCCGTGGACGGTCTGTGTCCCCGCAGGGCCACCCAGATCAAGACGTACTCGTGGGACAACGCCCAGGTGCTGCTGGTGGGCAACAAGTGTGACATGGAGGACGAGAGGGTGGTGGCGGCGGAGAGGGGCCGGCAGCTCTCTGAACAGCTGGGTACGTCCACTCACAGCCTGGGGAGAACACAAGGGGGGTGGCCTGGGCGGTGGGGGGATGGGCCCGCTGGCCTGAGCCGTTTGAGACGCAGGCCAGTCATGAGCAGGTAGGGGTGGGCCCACAGATAGACCATGGGGCCGTGGGGTTTAACCTGACCCCTTTGGCTGAGGGTCAAACCCCCTCGCCCCCTGACTACATCAAGATGGGAAGTAGGCTACGATATTGACCTTTATTTAAAAAGTTGTGTTTATTACCTTAGTGGTTCTATGTGGCATTATGACTCTGGTAGGAGGTATATTTTGGTTGCATTGCCCTCTGCTTTGGAACCACACCTCCATGATTTGTTGGTTGGTTCCTTCCTGTGGGTTGTAAAAGGACTCTTAACGACTCTAATACAAAGCGCTTTGTGGTCGCTCGCAGAAGGACAATCCACACAAGGTCTCACATCAGTGTCCCCGGCCCACGTAGGTTTTGAGTACTTCGAGGCCAGCGCCAAGGACAACATCAACGTGAAGCAGACCTTCGAGAGGCTGGTGGACGTCATCTGTGAGAGGATGTCTGACAGCCTGGACAACGCCGACCCCACCGTGACCGGGGGCAAGCAGGGTCCCCAGCTCAGCGAACAGCCTCAGAGGTCCAGCCAGGACTGTGCTTGCTGAACACACCCCCATACACACACCCCCACACACACACACACACACACACACACACACACACACAGTCTATACACACACACAGTCTATACACACACCCACACACACAGTCAATACACACACGTACACACGGTCAATACCCACTTCTGATACATTTAATATCTCTCTGTCACTCTTGTTGTTACACAAACACTGCCATATACAGACATGAATCAAGCTGCATTTTAATCTGTGGACCGTCAAAGTGAGCGATCCTATTGCCAGAGATCTCTCTCTCACTTACTTTCTCTCTCTCTCTTTCTCTTTCTCTCTTTCTCTCTCTCTCTTTCTCTTTCTCTCTCTCTCTCTTTCTCTTTCTCTCTTTCTCTTTCTCTTTCTCTTTCTCTCTCTCTCGCTTTCTCTTTCTCTCTTTCTCTTTCTCTCTCTCTCTCTCGTTCTCTCGCTCTCACATATGAAGAGGCAGTTCTATCCCTTCACACCACCCGGTGCTTGCGGGGCGAGAAAAGTTATTTTTTTGGCACAGCCTGAATCTGAAATGTCACTAAAGGTCGAGGGTAGAGGCGACAACTCATCTTCTCTTGTGACATTTTATTCCGGTCAAATGTCCAAAAGCAAGTTACACCTGATCCCCACCTTCTTCTACACACACATACACTCTCTCAGACACACGCACACACACACACACACACACACACACACACACACACACACACACACACACACACACACACACACACACACACACACACACACAGCACTGAGGCCTCAAACCCTAATGGATCTGAATCACAACATAATATTTGTTATTTTTGAGCCCCGATGGATATGTGTGTGTGTGTGTGTTTGTGTGTGTGTGTGTGTGTGTGTTATTCGTTTTTGTTATCCTTACTAAATGAACTGGATGTGATCTTGTTGCGCATGTTGAGTCCGTAATCCATCCCAGTTTTGTGGTTGATTGATTTGTTCTACCGGTCACGCGGGACAGGTTAAGATTATACCTTTGCGCAAGGAAATCAAATGTATTGAAATAGCACGCATTGTTTCAATGATTAGTTTGTTCTGTTCTGTAGTTCTGCTTTGGAGTTTAGGAAGGTCATTCCTATTGATGGACCTTTTTTCAGTTCTTCTAGTTGGGAAACGACTTGAAGGAAAAGCAAATGGAAAAGGAGATGTCTTTGACCATTATGAGAATGGTGTGTATTAATGTTTAGAAGAAGAATATACAACAGGCGTGCATTTTTAGCAATGCATTACTGTATTACGATTGGATATGATACCACTGAAAGAAGACTTTAAGATGTTGTATCCCAAGCTGTGCTGTGTGTGAGAGGTGCATGACTACTATGTCTCTTGCCCATGATTGGTTGATTGGGTGGCTGTTTGGTGAAAGGTTCCTAGTCTCAGTTGCATTACCCAAGCCGTCCGTTTGTGTTTAGTGTTTTTACTACTGGACAGTAGCAAGCGTACCCCAAAGCTTCAGAGGAACAGGGGAGGTTTGGCCTCTGGACTTCATCCATATCAAGTTTGAACCTTCAAGTCTCTACTTTTTCATTTACTGTGCGCATGACAAAACCATTGCCCACGGCGACGGCATGTTAGTCAACATGTGTGCATGGGTACGCCACAAAACTGCCCTTTTCAACCTTTATCACAGATTCCCGTGTATAAAGTCAATGTTTTTTTTGTTCTTTCAGTTTGTTTTGGCATTTATATATTTTTTAGGAATTGTTGATATGTTGTGTATGTTTATTTATTCCTGTATTTTTTTATTTGGATTTTGCTGTAAACAGTACAAACCGTTTTTAAAATGTCTTGCATTGACAGGCGCACATGTCAACATGTTTTAGTACCTTACGACTTATTGAGAATTATATTTATATACAGTATTTATGACTTGTTTATGTTTTGAGAAGCTGTTCTTCCAAGGTTCCAGTTTGATCTACGCACTCTTGTGCCGTAGCATAAGAGAGGGTCCACCACTATGTCACACTGTAGCTATTTGTTTTTGTTTGGATTCTCTCTGACACTACTTTGCATCTTGAAGTGTGTACAAAGTTTAAGGACATCTAAACATGACCATTCCAATCGTACGATGTAATGTACAAGTCGAGTCTGTAATCATTTTTAAAACATTCTTTGAGCCAAACTGCGTACGTTCTAAGATCTCTAAAAAAACAGTTGTTCCTGGATTAATCACTGGACCCTATCAGCGCTGTTCGTACTCAACCGAAAGCAAACTTTTCTCTTACAAGATACTATTTGTGTAAGAGTCTTCTACAGAGCAGAGTTTTATTTATAGAGAATTAAATATAAACCTAAGAAGTTCAGATATAGCCTCACTTGCTTGGTTGTTACACTTTCTGAACACTAGAAATACACTAGTGGCCAAGAGGAGGAAAACGTGGAGAGAAGGAGGTGAAAACACTAAATCCAAAAATGTTTTGCCGGAATTTTGTTTCCTTCTAATTTTCTGTGCTGGGTTACTTCTTTTTTTGTTTGCCGTTTTGCTACGCTGTACACTTGCTTCTGACTGAGGAACACGTATGGATACGGTTTGGCTCCCCCCATCCCACCCCTTTGTAAATAAGACTTTTCTGCCCTTTTCCCGGTCATAGTCAAGTGTGAGTTGTGCTGTAATTCCAGGTTTGCCAGGTTTGCTAAAACTGAGCAATCAATAAAATTATCTGAACATGATAGTGAAAGTATAGTCAATTTTGTGTGTGTGTGTGTGTGTGTGTGTGTGTGTGTGTGTGTGTGTGTGTGTGTGTGTGTGTGTGTGTGTGTCAGAGATCAAGAAGAGGTTGGTTTTTTAAGAATTCATTGGTACATAAACACTTTTAAAAACCACCAGAGGGCACAATGTTTACAATAGTATTGTTATACAATTGTTACAAACAAGCAATCAGAGCAGTGTCATCACTTTGACATTTTGTTAATGTAGTCGTTTCAGTAAGCATTAATACTGCGATGAACAACGCTCAACCGACCTGCTTATGTAGTGAATTTAATGTGTTTGAGAGGTAAAAAAAACCAACTCATTACATGTAGCTATACGCAGCTTCTGATGTCCACAAACACACACTCACGCTCTCACACACACACACACACACACACACACACACGCACACACACACACACACACACACACACACACACACACACACACACACACACACACACACACACACACACACACACAAGAATGAATAGTTTAAGGTAGAAAGCAACACAACAATCACGATATAGAAAAGGCGTTTCCTACTGCACACACATGGCATTTAAAACATGCACTGTTCACGTCTGCAACAGGAGGGACGTCAATGGTGTATTATGCAAATTACACGTTTCAGTAAATAAAATATACATTTTTTTTCAATTGGTAAGTGCTTGTAAACAATGAAGGCATTACAAAACGAAGTGGATGTTAATGAAAGCACCCTGGTATTAGATAGCAGATTGTCCAGTTAAACATTACATGTAGAGATCTATCCTTTGCCAGTCCATTGGATGATTGCGAGCGGCACAATGAGCAAAATGGCTGCACCACTGTCTGTTTGGCAGCCATCCAACCCAGAAGGGGCAGCTTACACCTGCAGCTGGTCTACCTGCAATTTCCAGTTCACCTGGGACTCTATGGAATTACTTGGAACCGCATTTAAACCTCTGCAACAACAGCAAATAATCTAAAGTCATTGTCGTGTCTGTCTCCCATTAACTCGCTTGAACCCCCAGAGCGTTTCAGTCTCAGATCCGATACCTCAAAGCAAAGGATGGTTGAGTGGAGCACATTTGGTTTACGAGATCTAATATGCCTGGACCTGATTTGGGAGCAATTGGCATCCATTGCTGACATGGTTCATCACCTTCTGCTTCAGCTGGGCCACTTGCTCTCTCAGCACCCCGGCCGTGGAGGCAAGCTCTGTGTTCTGTGTTTTCAGTGACTTCACCTTGTCCTCCAGGCGGGAGATCCTCTCCAGCTTCCTCTTGCGGCACTTAGACGCCGCTATCCTATTGCGCAGCTTCTTCCTCTCTGCCTTGATGCGCTCCTGGTTGTCCATGTCGATGGGGGACAAGGGGGGGCTGTCGCCGAAGCTATGCATGTCCGGCACCGTCTGGGGCTCGTCCTTCACCAGGCCAGCGGACTGGAGCCGCGACAGAACGGCCGCCGCGGCCGCCTGCTGCTGCTGGACGCCGGGCATGTGGGACGGCGGTGGGGGGAAAGGCACGGTGTCCGTGGAGTAGTGGATGGTCGTTCCCTGCAGGGGGCTGGAAGCGTAGCCGTTGAGCGTGGTGTACACGGGCAGATCGGACGCCTGCTGGAGTCCAACAGACGCTGCGTTGGAGCCGAGGAGCTCCAGGCGGTCCACGGAGACGCACGACGCCTCGTTCAGCTGGTTCTGCTTGTGGAGGTCCTCCAGGGCTTTCACGAAACCCTCCGCGAATTCCTGCTCGTCGCTGGCGGACTTGGGGTAGAGGAACTGGGACGTCGGGTTGGTTGTGGTGACCATGCCGTTGGACTGGATGATCAGGCGCTCAAGGTCCGGAGAGGCGAGCTTCAGGAGTCCGAGGTCCGGGGAGTTGAGGATGCCGTCCGTGTCCCGCAAAGGGTTGGGCTTGTTGGACAGCTCGTCGTCTTGAGCGTTGAGATTCAGGTTGATTTCCTTTTTCATCATGCTGCTTTGGGTGTAGATGCTCGAGATTCTTCGGTTCTTCGTTTCCATTCTCTGCCCTCTCACGCGAGGGATTGTTCCGCTTTACGCATGGATAAAGACCTCATTGATATCCATGAAAACGGGGAAATAATCCTATGATATGTCCCTTTATTTCGAGTGTAATCCGATCGTTATTTAGTATCCCGCTTTTGATTAAGTTATTTCACTTCCCCGCTGGAGTCCATTCAGTCTGAAAGGGTGTCTTTCCTAGGAACTGAGCGCAAGTCTTTCGCAATGGTACGCCTGCTATGCGCACGCCCAGCCCTCCTCAGCTCGCCTCCTATCCACAAAAATTCCATTATGTCACTTCAGAGCCCGGAGATTGGCCCAACATGACGTTGGTTTCCGGTCCGATTTAAATAAGGGGGCCGAGCCAGCCTTCATTGCCATGGCGATCTTAGGTAAACTCCAAACATTGCAATGCATTGTGGTTTGATGTCATAGCATAAAAAAGCTCAGGGTCGCCAGAAGAGAGCAATGACTGGGCGGGGAAGGTACACACACAAGCTGAGGGTTGAGCAGAAGTAACAAGCCTGAAGGCGTACCGTGTGCATAGCTGTTAACAGGATAGGCCAGTTTTTAGAAGTGCAGAACTCCTTTCTAGCCCAGACTTAAACCAGAATAAAATAGAGTGGAGGATAAAGCCCTTTAGACCATCCGTTTCCATAAAAAACTAAACTAAACATGTTCAAATGTTAAGTGTATATTATTTGTTAATCTAATGTTGAAACAGTCACACCCACTTACATCCACTATGTTTGTCATTTGTAGGTTGAATCAAGAACCTTTTACAAGTGGAACAGCAAAGTTTTTATGTGCCGCTAGTAGGGAGTTCCTGGCGAAGCCAACATATGATAACATTCAGCCTTTAACAAACAGAGCGAGACCAAGAATCAAAAGGCACAGAATATAAGACAAGATCTGAGCTTTATGCAGTGACCTGGCTTGTGTTTGCATATGGTGTTTGCATGTTCTCCATGTGTCCTGGACTTTACCTCTCCTACTTAACATCAAACATCGGCCATCTTGAGCTGATTACGAACTCTATATGATGCCTTTGAGTGTGCAATAAAAACACCACACAATGGATTAGTCCATCAAGAATGTACCCCTCATGCTCATTAGTAGATAGTGAAATAAAACATTCTGCCCCCCTGATCTTTCCGATTCGTATTCCTTCTCTGCCCTCTGACTGGGTCCTAAATTACTGGGTTGATGTAAATGTTAAGTAATTAAAAGCAGGATTGCAAGATGGAAGAAAGGATGAACCACAGCAAATGGGATAGCTGGTCCTACAGAGTAGCACATAGCAGTGTGACGGGTTCTTTCTAACTGTTTTCCCTGTTTCTATATAGGAGTGGTGGGCACTGGAACACTGCAACACCCAGGGACCCGTCCCCATTTACAACCTGTGGCTCTCAGCCCAGGGCTCTGCCAGGAGTGTACCCCAGACGGAGGCGGTAAAATGGGCGTCAGGGATCCTGGAACACCCATGAGATCTTCAAACCATCAGAAATAACAGATGGCTTTCTAAAATGAAACCCCTTGTTTTGGAATTAAAATCAAGATCCACTCTTAAAACAACTGCTGCTGCACATATGTTTGTGCAAAAGCAACCTCTTGATGATATCCCCTAAAGAAGACATGTGTTTTGTAATGATAAGAGACACATCCAAATATGGAGTTGGACCACGCTGGTTATTATACATAGGCCCCTGTATGGTGGACACTAGAAATATTGTTATTCCACCCACACAGAGAGGGAGGCAAGACGTCAGCAGACACCTCTGCATCACCAGAGAGGAGAGAGGGCATCATTAGTTTCCATGGCAACACTGACATAGCGAGTGACGTAGGTGGAGGCAGAGAGAGCGACGGAGAGACAGAGGTGGGAGGGGGAATGGGTGGCTGTCAGACTGCAGTGCAGGGTGTGTGGGTGTTCTGAACAGTGGTGACGATTTATATTATGTTTGTGTGTTTGTGTGTGTGTGTGTGTGTGTGTGTGTGTGTGTGTGTGTGTGTGTGTGTGTGTGTGTGTGTGTGTGTGTGTGTGTGTGTGTGTATGTGTGTGTGTGTGTGTGTGTGTATGTGTGTTTGTGTGTGTGTGTGTATGTGTGTGTGTGTGTGTGTGTGTGAGAGTATGTGTGTGTGTGTGTGTGTAAGTGTGTGTGTGTGTATGTGTGTGTGTGTGTGTGTGTGTGTGTGTGTGTGTGTGTGTGTGTGAATGAAGTTGGTTATTTTTATGTATAACTGTATAGCCGCTAAATGGTCATCAGACTCTACATCGTTAAATATGCTTTTTATGAGGGGAAAAGAGATATACCTCCTTTTTGCATAATGTTTAAATTATGTGTAGGTTTTCATGGCATAGGGTCCAGATACTCGGGCCAGAGCATGTGCGTCATTCATGATCCAGGGTGGGGGCGACTGCGGCTAGAGGGGAGAAAAAAAGGTGCAAATCCGAGCTTAAGGAAAATAAGCGCTGTCTTCATGAAAATGTATTTTGTAGTGTTTAACTCTTGACAGGGTAACCATGGTAACCACCTGAGATGCACTCAGTGAATTTAAGGCAAGTTGTTGTCTTTTGTGGAATTTGATTAATTTAAATAACACAACTGATGACTTCAATATGGCCCATATGGCCAGAATGTTAGTATGCATTTTGGTAACTAAACAGCGTCATTTTGCGCAGTGGAAGAAGATCTGGTGTGCATATTGAAAGTTGCTGTCGGTGATCAATACGCTTTCCCAGTCGCCAGCTGTCTTAATGTGAACAGTGTCGGCCTTGTCTTCTGGTCACATGTCATACAGCAATATACATCGTTGTACAGCAGATGGCAACCTCATACATCTGCATGACATGATTGCACAGCTTCCATCCAAAGAAGTTGAAGAGGTGCCTGAACTCTATTAAAACCCATGATTGAGATAACCGTGGACCTTTGGTCTGAACCATAGTATACACTTTGGTCTTCGCACTGCTATCAATTAGTTGTTGTTCAGATTGTTTTGAGTTACTAGAGTGCTTTTGTGACTGTTGATCAAGAAAAAATGCCCACTAAGAAGAAAGTGATAGTAACAGGTAAGTGGTTGAAATGTTTGAAAATGTGTAATGTGATTTTTATTTTATTTTTTCTTCTATTCATGTCCCACTGTGGTTATACTGGTCAGGCAGACACTGTTATACATCCTGTAAACTTGCATCATGTATCATTGATTTTTAAAGTTACTGCCCATTTTAATGTATGTACTGTATTCATAAACTGTCTGCTTTTTGGAAATTATATTGTGTTATTAGTAGAATAATTAATTGTATTAATAATAATAAATAATAATTATTATAATATTTTATCGCAGAGTTTTGAAAGGAAAATAACATAATGACTACAACTTCCCATTGAAAAAGGGTATACAAAGTTGAATTACAATTTAATTATTTTAATATTTTACTTACTATCTTTTATTCTTGGTTACACAATGACTTACGGTCTGTGCTTCAATCATTGATCACGTCACGTTCCTGTCAGGGTTCGAGCCATTTGGCGGAGACAAAGTCAACTCCAGCTGGGAGGCAGTGAAGGTTCGGCAAATTACTATAGATCAGATGTGATGATGAACTGGATCCTGCAGTCCCCAAAGCGCTGATGACCTTTCATATATTTTATGTCAAATGTTATGAAAATAACAGACATCAAATTTTCGTCATCGAGGCCATCGAGGTCCTAGGTTTGATTCCTCCATCTCCACATTTTACTCATAGACTTTGTATGGCTTGCTCCTAACCAGCTCTTTAATGATCCAAATCTGAATGCACTCTAAGTCACTTTGGGAAAAAGCCCCTGCTAAATGAGTAAATACTGTGATGAGAGTAGAGTTAAATAAACAATATGAGTCTGTATCAGATTCATTGCTGAAGACATTCTTCCTTTGTAATGAAACGACAGGAACTGAAGCGGTTAGGGCTCGGCAACTCAGTGGACCTTCACGTGCAAGAGATCCCTGTTGAATACCGGGCTGTGAAGGACCTACTGCCATCGCTCTGGAAACAGCATCAACCCCACGTAAGGAAACCTTGGAAAGGTATCAAAGCATAGCAGTTACTCAGAATACTGGGGGTGACAGTAGTTCAGGAGGTAGAGCGGGTTGGCTTGTAACCGAAAGTTCGATCCCCGGCTCGTCCTAGCCGGGGATCGAACTTCCGGGTGTCGAGGTGTCCCTGAGCAAGACGCCTCACCCTGAATGCTCCTGACGAGCTGGCTGTCGCCCTGTGTGGTTGACTAAATGTAAATGTAGAACACTTAGATGCGACGCCTATGCCTCTCTCACATGGCATTGTGTTGACTTTCCCCCCGTTAGCTTGTGGTCCATGTGGGTGTGTCTGGGATAGCCACCACGGTGACTCTGGAGCAGTTGGGAAACAACCTGGGCTACATGCGTCCGGACAATGTTGGCTACAGCCCAGAGTGTGGGTGTTGTGTGGTGGGTGGTCCCGAAACCATCCACTCTGTCCTGGACATGGAGGTGGTCCGCCAGAGGGTGAAAGAGTCTGGCCTCGGGGTCGCTGTGTCCACGTCACAGGATGCTGGAAGGTATCAGCTTTTTGATTTTGATTTTGCTATTAGTGAGAGGGTTTTTATAGTGTGCCATGCGTACATTATTTGAGATTGAATTGATTAAGTTATTGAATAAGATCTGAAATAAATAAGTTGCCTTACATTTTCTGCACACAGGTAACTTGAATTAACTTAATGTGAATGAAGATGCAACCAGAACAACATTGTTCTTCTACTTGCTTACGGGATGAGTTGTAAATGTGTGCCTTCTTGTGATTCTGCCTCACTAACGGGTCTCAATATTAAACACATAGCATCCCCGTAACACCACGTAAGCCAAAAGATGCGTCTAACACGTCCCTCCCTCTCTCTGTGTGCGGTCCACGCCAGGTACCTCTGTGACTACTCCTACTACACGTCTCTGTACGCGGGGCAGCGCAGGTGTGGCTTTGTGCACGTGCCCCCTCTGGAGGAGCCCTACAGCAGCAAGGAGCTGGGGCTGGCCCTCCAGGCCGTGGTGACGGAGATGCTGGGGCTCCTCGCCAAGGCAGAGGGCACAGAGAAGTAACCACACAGCTCCTGCTGTCAGCCGCCCCATGAACCCCCTCCCTCTCCCAGTCCATGAGGCCCCGCCCCCCAGGCAGGTGTACCGATTGAACCCCATACCCTAAAGGGGCTGGGACCCAGGAGGAGCCATGGATCAGGTGGGGGCTAGCTGTATCATGGGACCACGACCAGAACTGATGAACTACTTCAATAAAACAATTGCAATCCAAACTGTTATACTGTTTTGTTGTTCTCAACGGGCCTCAATCAACCATCAGCCAGCTTATTTACCTTCCCTGCTCAGTTCCCCCACCCACGCAGCATTTGGATCCAAGATAACCACTCGGTGAGTCCCAAGAAGTGATTGCAAAACGTGGCCATGGCCAAGAGTACAAAGGTACATCCAAGAGTGTGTTCCAGGACCAGTGCATGCAGACAATCATTCATAACACTGTTGATGGAACTAACTAATCAGGGAGCACAAGCCCTCAATATATTACAAGAGCTGTTAAGATCACTAAGAAATCTTATCAGATCATAGGAAGGGCAAGATGTTAAGGAAGCAAAGAAAGAAGTTGGGGGTGACACCAGTGGCGTCACTAGGCTGTTTTATTCGGGGCTAAAGCCCCGGATCTAATTTGATTAGCCCCGAATCTTTTTTGTTAAAAAAAGAAAAAATATATATAATTTATTTTTTATTTTTTGCTGCATGCAGAGCCTGTGCTATATCCACACGTCGCACATGCCCCCATTTGTTAGGACTCTTGCATGAATTTATGAACTTGCATTGAAGAAAATATATCAGTTTTTTGTGGTCTGTAAATAGGCCAATCTATGAGGCTAAATAGCATGCCAATATTGATGACTGATTGTGTCAAGTGTCTAAGGATGAATGCTAACATGATTTGTTTCCAACTTTTGCCTTAAGTTACAATTTAGCTAACTAACTAGCTGCTGCCCTTTTCAATTCCAATGCTGGCTGTCATTTCATTACCAATGTTAAGTGTCATAAATAGTTAACACGGGTGCTGATTCATGATTCTCTAAAAAAGAAATACCCAAAACATGTGATATGTTTTCAATTTGCAGAAAGTTTTGAAAAATCCAGGATGCCTGAGAGCCTTACTGCATTATATTCCATAATAGTTATTTCTTTAGGAACACTGAATGTTGTCTTTTCCTTCACAGAAAAAAAAATATTTCCACTATAAAATGATGCAGAAAAGGCACAGATAGATGAATAAAAATCCACCAGAATGCAGGAAATTAAGTGTTTGACGCTCAAACATTTCTGGGGGAGCACCCCCATACCCCCCACCTATAATTTGTCCCCCAAAATGTTGAAATGAAACCTAGCCTATATGACCCTGTACGCAGGTTGTATACAATATATCCATAGATATGTTGTTTTTACTTTTTGGATTAAAAAGAAAGCATGTCAGCAAACTCCATGTCGGCCCTTAGTATGATTATCATTTCATCATAGAGTGGCCCTTTGTGAAAATGAGTTTGACACACCTGATATAGGTAATGTAAGGTCTGTCTCACTTGTATTAATTTTACTCTGAAATAACTTGAATGGAACTTTAGATGTCTGGGGATAAGCAGTCAGGTAGCTATTCAAAGCTATAATTACCTGCCTATTTTGTTTATTTAGGTAAAGCATTATGAAAAAAAATGCATGCGCAATAAAGTATACAACAAAATTTGCCGCACGCACACCACTCGAGTGAGGCATGAGTAACCAATGAAGAAGATAACCAATATGATAACCATTCATATCCATCACCTGCTGCCTCCCACTGGGACAAGACCTCAACCTGACAGGTCCCTGAACCACGAGGATGGATGGAGAAAGAAGGCCTCAGAAATTAGTTATTGCTGAGCTGTTATGATAATATGACTGGAATCTTCTAGCTTTTAGTGGGGGAGTAAAGCAGAAGTGCTTTTTACTGGAAAGGACTGCTGAATCAACCGCTTCTTTCTCTGGACCCTCCCAGATGAAAACCATGGCTGACACATGTGAAAACATAAGTGTTGTAATGGTTGACCACAAGTTCACGAAAGTGTGAACCAATGATAATTGATGATATATCAGGGCATGACAAGTACACAGCAGCATGTAAGCAAGTAACCAATCATCATGTGTACTTGTGTGGAGAAAGGGTTGGACCAGATTGAGAGAACCTCCTATAGAAGTGATGCTCCTGAGGATGACCAGACGTCATGACTTGAGGCGTAGTCAGCCAAACCACAAATCAATGAATTGATTAGTATTAACAAGATTAAGGCCCAATCCCATTTCTACCCCTTACCCCTTCCCCTTACCCATCCCCCTTGTTTTGAAGGGGTAAGGGGAAGGGGTAAGGGGTACGCCTTCCCCTTACCCCTTACCCCTTCCCCCTCCACCTACAAAACAAGGGTAAGGGGTAGAAATGGAAACAGGGCCTAAGACATGCTTTATCTGTTTCATTGGAATTGACCTGCACATTGGTTTGCTATGTACTGTACTTTGTATATATAGACAACTCAATATATCAGTACTTTTATTTCAAATTGTCTTAAAAATCCTTTCTCCTTTCAACCTGGGTAGCAGACAGAGTTGATAGCAATGAGGATAGACTACTTTGAAATTTGAAACTCTAAACTAAAGTTCCAAAAGTGACTTTATTGCTTATCTTCAAGGAGATAAACAGAGGGTTAGGGCTACGTATAAACAGCACTTGAAGGGAACTCTGTCTGTGTTAAAATACAACTTTTCCCTAGAGCTGCGAGTTTATCCTAGCTCCAAAAATAGAAACCCAGCGAACCACATCAAGAATCTGAACCTTTGGGAAGAGCCATGATCCACGAACCTGGCTTTGGTTGCAGCGCACTGGGTTGTACCATACCATGTTGTACTGTACTAGGTTAGCCTACACCTAGGTTGTACTGTACTAGGTTAACCTACTTTGAGGTTTTACTCTACTAGTTTGTGTAGTAGAAGATGGTTATACTAAGTTGAAATGTACTAGGTTGTTTTTTACTCGGTTGTGTTGTACTTGGTACAACACAACTGTGGTCTAGGTTGTGTCTTTGCCAGTGCTGCCATGTGTCTTTGCCTATTTATATTCTCTCTCCACTCGACTAGACAAGCCGTCTCTGGAAGAAGCCCATGCAGGAGTCTGCAATCAGGGCTCCAGTGTCATTGTCCATTGTCTCAGGTTAATCGTTTCCTCAAATGAAAACATGGCTTGCGTTCAATAAGTGGAAACTCGTACGCTGGCGAAGTTCCCATATGCCCCAGTACTGGGAGAGGCCATGGGAGGGCCATCACAGGAGAGAGGGTAATTCATCTTTGGAATCATAGCCGAAAAGTAGATTGTTGGAACACATCATGGGATGGTAGTTCCCACAGCACTACTAAATGCAAGCTTTACAGATGCCAATCACTGTCTAGAATCGGCAAGTTTAGAAGTTTGTACACTGGAGATATTCAAAAGTAATCTTGTCTAAGGGTTTGTTGGACATACTTTCCTAAAATGGCATATTAGGCTTATTGAAAAAGTTGTATTCATTATTATTAATGCATTATTTATTTTACATTTTTTGTCTATTTCCTCAACGCCAAATGATGATTAGAAAATGTGTTTATCCAAGTGAGTGCTGTCACGTTAACCCACTCGGGTTGACACACCCTACCATGAAGATTAATAATTAATTTAAATGTCTAACCCAAACTCAATATGCACGATTTTACCTGATCACCACAGAGCGCTGCTCCACTCGCTCTACAATCAGCCGAGCGAGGTGTGACGTCATCACTCGAAGTGGGAGTCTAGACGGCGCTCGTTTGACGTTGTCATCCATGATCAATTTGCCCCTCATTTACCGCGTTTTCACAATGATTAATTTTAGCCATCTTAAGCAACATCTGTCCTGATAACTGCCCGGAGCGTCTAATAATAATAGCTTCAAAATACGCTTAGTTTCTGGGAGAGAATGAGCATGGAAGTTTGAATGAGCGTCCTGGACGCCGAGGAAGCGGACAATGTTGCCAAATTGAGCCATATTTCCTGTACAATCTGGCAACCCTGGAAGCCGTTTGGCTCGGAGGAACGGAAACACAGGGCTCCCAGTATGAGTTCACCGACTTTACTCTGCCTAGCCAGACCCAACACAGAGACAACCGGACGAACAAGTGGGTGTGCATGTGGACGTTGTTTGCTAACATTGGCTATAGCTCCTGGTGCATCTTCGAGCTATAACGTTAACCGCGCATCTGGCAATGGCTGGCTGCTCCTCGGAGATACTAGTTGGCTCATATAGCCACGTGGGTACTGATGCATTCGTGATTCAAAAGGGCATATATCTTATTAATCCTGACACCATCCAATGGTAGTTTCTAGAGCAAATGTATGAGAAGCGGTCGGGTTTTTCAAAGCACCCGTCTGCGTGGCTGCTGCTGGTGCGTATGTTTGTTTTGATGATGGAGGGGGGCGGAGGAGGTGGGCGGAGCAGTTGGGGTGGAGCAGGTGGGTGGAGCAGGTGGAGTGGAGCAGGTGAGTGGAGCAGGTGGGTGGAGCAGGTGGGTGGGCGAAGCAGGTGGAGCAGGTGGAGTGGAGCAGGTGGAGTGGAGCAGGTGGGTGGGCGAAGCAGGTGGAGCAGGTGGAGTGGAGCAGGTGGGTGGAGCAGGTGGAGTGGAGCAGGTGGAGTGGAGCAGCTGGGCGTAGCAGTTGGTTGGAGCAGGTGGGTGGAGTTGAGCAGGTGGAGCAGGTGTAATGTAATGACAACCTGCATTCGGTTGTGCATAAACATGTATTGAACTACATTTTAATATGGAAGGACATGGTTATTACTAAAACAATGTATGAATGTTTGACTGCCTAGGACGGGTTGTATTTATTTGTAAGTCATAATGCCTAAACCCATAATTGTTTTGGTCTTGCTGTGGATATCTTTTGTCTTACCTGTCTAGCTAATGTGGGATTCATGATTCTGCTTGTGTTGTCGATTGCAACACGAGCAAGAACTGGTTTTGCAATTGACGTGGGAATCACAGTTTACACATCAAATGATCACTTATAATATAATCAGGGCTGTATCTTTTGCCGCCTATTTGTCCATCCAAAATTCTCAAAACAAAAATATTTTCTTCAAGTATAATTATTTACAATTTCAAACACAAATTATATTAACTAAAAATAAAAAGTAATTCATCAGTAATTCAACATCACCAAAACCTTTACGTCAGTGTAGTATAAAGCTTTGTTCATTTCTTGTGCTTAGAGTTCATTGATCTCTGGAGGGAGCGTCATATCAGGTACTAATACAAGTGATTGATGCAAGCTGAGCTTGGCAGGACCCCCTATGATTGTTCTGAATACAACTATGGGGAATACGCTACAATTTACACGTGCAACATTACGTTGCCTTAAGCTTTTGCTTGCCCTACAAAGTGATGGGCATCCATGTTCGCCATGATACAATCAACAACGTGTGTGTGTTTGTGTGTGTGTGTGTGTGTGTGTGTGTGTGTTTGTGCGCGTGAGAGAGAGTCGTTGAGAGATCAAAAATAAGTTGTTTTTTTAAGAATTCATTTGATACGTAAACACTTTTCAAAACCACCAGAGGGCACACTGTTTAACATAGTAATGTCATACAATAGTTACAAACAAGCAGTCAGAGCGTGTCATCACTTTGACACTTTGTTATTTATATGTAGTCGTTTCAGTAAGCACTAATTCTACGATGAACAGCGCTCAACCGGTCTGCTTATGTCGTGAATTTAATGTGTTTGAGAGGTGATAAAACAACATCTCATTCCATGTAGCTATTGTGTTGTGCGCAGGCAGCCGTGTGCCAGCCAGAGCAGCCTGAAGGACTTCCACTGGGACGGCTCCCAGGCGCTCATCCTGGGCCGCTGGGCCTGTCCTGGCTGGTGAAGTTCCCCTCGGAGCAGGAGCAGCTCTGCACACGCCAGGCCACCGCCCAGCAGGTCCACACGCTGGAGGAACTCTGGAAGGTACACACACACACGGGCACGGGCACACACACACACACACACACACACACACACACACACACACACACACACACACACACACACACACACACACACACACACACACACACACACACACACACACACACACACACACACACGGCATACACACATGACACACACAGGCACAGGCATGAGCATACACACACACGCATGGGCACATACACGCGCTGGCACACACAGGCACATACACATACTCACACACACACCACTGTGGATACACACTTCTAACTGTCTGCAGGCTTTGTTAACGAGTGTATAATCTGTACTGTTGGATGTAACGGTTGGAGATTTGGAATATGTACCAGAAGAGGTTGTGCAAATGAATGTCCCACCTACCTGCGAACGGTGGCTTTTATTGGCTATGGAAATCCTTTTTTTTCTATTTAGGAGGTGCTTTTATCCAAAGGGACTCGTTAGTGATTATATATTTTTTTCATTAATGAGGAGGTTGGAGTGAAGGGCATATTGCTCAGAGTCGGGGTTGGGGTTTGAACCCAGAACCTCTCAACTAAGATGCAAACACCCTCACCATGGGTCTATCTTGCCTCCCATATTATCATATATTCTCCCTCCATGATACATTAGCACTTCATCGGTGGCAGCTCAAGTGTTCGTTGTGTTTTGCCCGTGCAGACCCAGGACAACATCACGTTGAAATGGGATCTGGGGCTCTAAAAAACGGATTGCTTATTTCTCCGTTCCCAAGACGGACTCGGGTGGTAATTCTTTGATTTTTAATCCTCATCATCACCATTGTCCCAATCATGGTTTGTCTATCAGTGGTCCTTGACATTTAACATCACATCCGCCATGCATGACGAGAAGCACAATTTAAATATAGCTTGAATAAATATGTAACGGTTTTGCTTTTCTCCAGACATACGCTTCATGCAGGGCGATCTGACTGAGGTACCAAGGGGACTCGACCACTAACTGGAAGGGGAAGGGACATGTGATTACAGTCCCTGACAGTATCCTTCCACAGACTTATGTATCTACTGACAAGTGGACGGAATGGGAGAAAGACCCTTGATACGACCTGGATGTTAGGGCATGGCCGTGTATTGCTGAAAGACTTCGTCTTTAGATTCATATCTAAAGTCTGGTGCCGGATCAGCTTAAATCGGGGAGATGGGGCCTTTCACCTTCACCATACTTTCACTTGGTGTTTTTTCTTCTCTCCCAAGCTTTTGGCCGTCTCCCTAGAGAAGTTCTGCTATTATAGAAGAACTGCTGCATCCGACATGAGTGAAACCGTAACCCTACACACGTGGTCATAACTGCGCCCCTCCCCCTTAAGGCCAATGTGCCGCGCCTCGGAGACACGGAGGCGGAGCGGCCAGAGCACGGGATCGCTGCGGCTCCGGGACAGGAATCAACGCATCAGGACCGCGCGGCAGCTCTGTCCCGCCATGTATCACAAGTTACTGCATCTCCAGCCGGTGGACTTTGGAGCACTGGTAGACGTGGGCGCCGGTCTGTGTGTCGGCACACGCCCGGCCTCCGTCCTGGAGCCGCACCGTGTCTGGTGCACATTGGCCTTCAGCCACTCCCTTGCCCCGACACCTCACCAGATTGTGGTCGGTTTGGGAGTGGGCGTGGAGAGATAACTAGCCCCACCCTGTCTACCCTCCTTGGCCGCTGCCACACTCATGCATTAGTGGATACCTGATAAATGTTTGATTGATTTATATATATATAATTTTACGTTTAAAAGAAATATGCAAACAATATTGGGGGAATGAGTCAGGGGGCCAATGTGTGTATATATGTGGTATATGTTCTGAAGGAGACCTGTGGCCCTTGTTCTGCGGGTTCTCCTTGACCTTCTGTAGGAGACTCTGGGGATGAGATGGCCATGGAGGATCAGCGGGTGCTCCGGTGGAGGTGCCTCACGACCCTAACCCTGACTCCCAGCCGGACTCTCTGTGGTGGGCCGCCTCCTTGACAGGAACTGTGAGTTGAGACGTATGCTGCATGCGCTTCTCTGCTCATTCTATGTCGAGCCCCAGTGACACATGCAAGCCCCTATGATGTATTGCCTGTTAAATGCCATTAAATGGGAATTCGGTACAAAATGTGGTCACTGAAGTCAAAATAGAGACGGATGGTCTTGCTGTCGTGGCATCTCTCTGGCTGTTATGGGGGTCAAGTGACACATTTTGAGACACTAGCAAGCTATCCTCGTTCATTGTCCCCTAATGGTGGCTGATTGTAGTGTTTTGTGTTACTGTATCAGCAGCAATGGTAACGTGTTCATTTTGATCTGCTCTGGTCCTATTCCACCGGTAAGGACGCACAGCTCCCTGGAGACCCCTACGGTGGACGAGACCCCTGTGGTGGACGAGACCTCGGTGTCGGGCTACGTCTACCACCAGCTGCTGGGCCACGAGGGGGGGGGAGGACGTAGTCATCAGGTGTCCGCTCCCCACGCGCTTCACCGCCCCGGGCATGCCCGGCCTCCACCAATCCCGGGTGGGAGGGCACCATCCATCCCTCCTTACAACCAGCAGGCAGTGCTGGGACGTGCTGAGACGGCTCCCCTGCACTTATATTCGTGGATGATAATGAGTAAAACGGGCATGAGCTTGGTTAGTTTATAATTACAGAGCAAAACACACCTCGCATTCTTCTGCTAAACTTACGGAAACAAAACACACCTCACACAATACCAACCTCAGTTACTATGCGTGTGATTTCGGTGTGTGCGTGCGCGGGGTGTAAAAAAGGGTAATCCCGTGGACTCCTACCTTTTGTATTTCACCTGGTTCTTTTCCACCAGGGTTTAAAACCATATTTTCCACCTGCTGTCATTAAGGTGTATGAGGCGTAGACCGTCCTACAGCGCCCCCTGAGTCTGATCCAGGTACTACAGGCACCGTGCTCAACCACCTGGCCAGGCGGGGCAGCGGGTAACTCGCTGTGTCTGAGCTTGGCCCGGTGTGATGATGTTTGCTGTGAGCTGTGTGGCCCAATAGGACAGGGCTTAGAGGGTGTTTGTCTGGAACAGGGGTTCCCAAACTCCTTTAACCCGAGACCCAAAAGAGAAATTTGCTGTCTCCCCGGAACCCAAACGTACAAGATGCAGCATGAATTGCCGTAACATCTACTTTAAAAATGTTGATAAAGAATACAACAATTAAATCAATTAAAATGTATTTGAAATGTATTTATTTCATTATAAAAGTACATTAGGCAATAATCTGTATAATGCAGAGTATGACGTTATGTTTCTGAACACTGCACTGGGACCTTGCAGTCTGAACTTAAAGTGAGGACATGGAGGCAGTAAGCCCACTATGTCAGCTGTAGTTGGGAGTTTATATAATGTATACAGAACAGAAACACAATCACACCAATACTCAAATCTGCTGAGCATAATATAAAGCTCTTCATAAACATATTGTAAAATATGCAAATAACATTTTCTTTTAACACTTTTAAATGAGCCAACATGTTCTGCTCTCCTTTCTATTTGTCTCCCCCTCACCTCTCCAAATCCTTTCCCCCTCACTTTGTCCCTCAGCCTTAAACCCCAGCATTCATCACCATTCAGATTCAGTGTTACTGACTTATTTAAAGACGATGCTGACCTGACCTTCTCGGGGGGCCATAATATTGTATCAACATGCATTTTCGTATGTCAAGTCCCAGTGTGTCTAATGGTGTATACCTGCTTAATAGATGGAGGACAGTGCAGGCAGCCTCTGTGTATGCACAGGCCCTGGTTATAATGTCCCCTCGATTTAATGGTTGCAATGAAAGGACAAGTGTTACCAAGACTAGCATGTCATACCATTGCCATACATTTGTCAATGCAATGATTCTCAAGGATATACTTTGTATTTTGTTTATTTTTGAACCTCTCTATTCTTCATGTTTGCGATTCACTTGAAAATACAAGTAATATTAGCTAGCTAGCAACACACTACTCGTAACCATCAGACGCAAAACAAAAGATGAAATGTTTGTTTTGTGTGACAAACAAACACACCTTGACTGACTTACTTTTCCACTGTCAAAACACTGCCTATTGAAGGTCTCTTTGCAAAATCAAAAAGTCCAAATGTATCTGAAATGAACAGTCCACCGTCACACAAAAGAACACTTCTATTTTAATTAGGAAAATTAATTCATATCATAGCATAGTTATGCATCTTACTCTGCCAATTGGCAACCCTAATAAAAACGGGCCCCCTAAATTTGAGAAAGGCTGGTCTAGAAGGTTACAAAATGCCAAGGAAGAATAACGTCTAAAGTTCTGCAGTATTTCAAAACGTTGAAAGATTACCCCAAAAAAAGTCAAATGCTAAATGAGTCAACAGCAGCTGTCATCATAACACCAACTGGTGAAAAGTATTCTTTCTGTCAGTGCATTTCCATTGTTATGATTAATTAATTGGTGCTGTTTCTGCTCTATATGCTGAAACGCATCATTCAAATGTATTTTACATTTTAATCAGTCACCTCTACAGTCTCTTTATGGATGCAAGTTTTTTCATGATGGGATGTGAATACTGTGCGTAATCAGTCTGAACAAAGTCTCTACATAAATGACGGTAAATAATAATGGTCCTTATTATGTATTTTAGCCTCATAGTAGCCGATGTCAAAAAAGGTGGACGGCCATTTAGTGAAGGCACTGGAAACTAAAATTGAGCCTCACATTTTAGTAAATATATGATCTATGATTTGACGATGGGACTGGTCTGACAGACATGACCATGCAAAATCGGGGTCATCTGGTATCATCTATAAGCAGCCATACATTTCTTCATTAAGTCGCAAATGAGTTTAGCATCGAAGCAGTTTCAACTTCTTATCTCGAGCTAGATTTTGGTATGATGTGCGTTCCACACAGCCTTAGTATTTATAGCGTGTGTTTGCCTAGTGTTTAGTGTGTGCTGGGTCTTCTGTCCACAGCGCACTGGAGCTCAATAAGCTGCAGCAGCTGAAGGATGAGAGCAGGGAGCTGTCGTCCTCGGATGAGGAGCGCTCCAGAGCTCTGAAAGGCTCCGCCGACAGGGAGCGGCTCATGATAGCCTATATAAGATACATCTACCTGACCTATGATTTGATTTGCGCCCACGTTGCTTCGCCTCTGTTTCTATGAGTAATCAAGTGAGGCACGTAGTTAAAGAAAAGACGTGCCTCACTTGATGGTTCGGCTCCGTCCTGATTGACGAGACCTCCCCGGCCACAGAGCCAGAGTGCACGCTGCCCGCGGTCCAGGGGGACAGGCAGGCGTGAGCACCGCCCACGTGCTCCCTGGGGGTTAATGAACCACGTCCTGTGTGTTAACCCGAGTGCACAGCCCCAGTACAAGGTGGATGTGTCAGAGAGGGGGCTATAGAGGCAGGATACAGGTTATATTGTGTTCCAATCCCCATGGAGGAAAGTCATTCAATAACGGTTGCTGTGCTGGTATCGCAACGGCGCTGACAAGTTATTTTGTTTACGTTTATGATATTACATAACAGGAAATGTAAATGCTAAAGGCTACGGGAAATTATTACAAATTACTGTTTGCTTGTCAAAGGTGCAACGTGTAAGGTGGGGCAAAGTGTCAAATACATCCTCAACACGGCACAAGAACGTTTTGGGTTCCGACCCTATTGTAAGAAACATGGAAATGCAGAGTCCCTCCCTCCCTTCTCTCTTATCAGACATTTTCATGCCGGGAGCGGTAGGGGGTGTTAATGGCCCCTTGCTAAGTGCCTTTGGCGTCATTGCCTTAATTGTTCCATTGATTGACTCCCTCTCTATCTGGGGGCAGCACCTCCACAATGATTGGCAAGAGGTGAGAACCCTCTCTGGGCAGCACTTCTTCTTCTTCATCCTCTCATGAGGGACTGAGGGCAGACTGGACGCTGCAGTGACGGCAGTCCTCTCTTGAGGTATAAAGTGGTATTACGAGACGGAACAGGCCTGTGCTAGATGGGGTGGCTGATGACTTAAGTATGTATCTCTGAAACACAACTTTGGGAGATATGTTAGGTCATCGTCTGACCTAACATAAAAGTTGATTCTTCACATTCAGGTAATGATTGTTATAATCTTAGATTATCCGTTTTAAACTGATAATCACGTCGCACCAACATTAATTGTACATACTAACATAGCAAATGAATGATGCAGTGTGTTTTGTAGTAACTGCTTTATAGTTATTTAGAATACGATACTCCAATTCTTTTGGTATCAAGTTTCTGCAAAATGCGCTAACGTGAATGTGTCCCATCCCCAGCTGATCCTGGTGGGCGACCACTGCCGGCTGGGGCGTGGTGAGGTGATCCTGGTGGGGGGCGACCACTGGGCTGGGCCCGTGGTGAGGCTGAAGGAGGCAGCCCAGGCGGGCCAGCCCCTGTGTGAGGGGCTGGTGGTGCTGGGCGTGCACCACCCTCAGGGCCCGCGGCGCCTTCCCCTCCAGCGTCTCCAGCGATGGCTCCCTGCAGAACGGCCTCCCGGCAGGTGAGGGCACACGTCGGAGCACTGCATCGTTGGTAAAAAAAAAAGCAGAAGGTGCTTCCCAACCGCTATTGATTCTGCTGCGTTCCTCATGATTTATTTATCAGGGGTCCGTGTTTCCCTTCCTTACGTTACGTGCCATGACGGTAAAGCCTTAATGGGTATTCCATGAAATCGTTTTGTTCTGGCTCATGTCAAGCAGCAGTCCAAATCTGAGATGTCATAAGGATGTCATAAGGATGTCATAAGGATGTCCTAAGGATGTCCACTAGGCCTTGTTATTCCTTTGTGTTTTTCTTTATTGACTGTGAAATGCAATAGTAGCTTTAGGTATCAAGTGGTGCGTCACCTGCATAACAAATGAGCTTTTGTCCCCCACAGAGGACCGTGTGAAGGGCTTTGACTTCCAGTGGCTCAGGAACATCCTACCTCAACTGGTTGTTCAGCCCTTTTGTTTGACCAAAGGATTATCTCTAGTAAAGGGTACTTTGCAACTGGTGTGTGTGTGTGTGTGTGTGTGTGTGTGTGTGTGTGTGTGTGTGTGTGTGTGTGTGTGTGTGTGTGTGTGTGTGTGTGTGTGTGTGTGTGTGTGTGTCTGTGTGTGTGTGTGTGTGTGTGTGTGTGTGTGTGTATGTGTGTGTGTGTGTGTGTGTGTCTGTGTGAAGCTGTGTGGAGCTCCTGGCCAGCGGTTTTCGAGGTTCGCGTCAGAGAGGGTTAAGCTTCTTGAATACAGTGTTACCGTCAGTGTTTGGCGCATTCCATGTACAACCTCGCTCACCGCTCGAGCAACGAGGAGCACTGCTCATGCTCTGTGTCCTGAGACCCTGTTCATCTCTGTGTACATGAGATCAGCCTAGCTTTGGGAGATATTGATGTTGACAGAGCTGGGATGTTCGTCGTGTTTCATGTTTGTTTCGCAGCGATGTCATGTTTATAAAGGGTTTAAAAGTCTGAGAGCGGGGGGACTAGACTTTTCAGGGGTCACAAGTAATGACGCAAGGCATGTAACAAGGTTTTGACTATACATCCTATTTGTAGTTTACTCCGTATTTACATGTAATTGTATGGTATGCGGGATTCAGTCAGAGGCAAAAAAACCTCAGAAGACCCTGTTAACACACTAATTGACTGATATCCTAATAATCGACTGATAGATTTAGAGAGATCTAAGAAAGCCACACCAAACTCCTGATAATTAATAGTACCTCAAAATAAATAAATGGGATAAGCCTTCATAGAAAATAAATGTGGGAGAAACCCGTCACGCTCATTAACCGAAAGCATACCTCTCTGTGAGTGCAACACAGAGAGGTATGGGGGGGGGGGCACCAGGCGGTCGTCATAGAAACCGAGGAGGAGGAGGAGGGCAGCATGGGAACCAGATGAGCGGCAGCCAGGACCCCGGCTCCCAGCCCTACTCCCAGGGGCCCATCCCCCAGGGTTACGTCAACATGAGCCAGTGGAGGCAGCCGGGCCCGTCTGGCCTGTCCCCGTCTGGCCTGTCCCACCCCCTCCTGTCCCCTCCGCTCCTGTCCCAGCCGGGCCCGTCTGGCCCGTCCCACCCCCTCCTGTCCCCTCCGATCCTGTCCCAGCCGGGCCTGTCCCACCCCCTCCGTCCCCTCCGCTCCTGTACACTCCACTCCTGTCCACTTCGCTCCTGTCCCAGCCGGGCCTGTCCCAGCCCGAGGCTTCACAGGTCCGCTTCACACTCCCGTATGGGGCAGATGAATTGTCTGCCCTTTTAAATGTCAGGGCAGGATAAAGAGGGCATTGTGTATGTAATGAGTGCTGTTCACATGAGGACCGGCTGCTAGGTACACTTTTCTGTTTACATTAGTGGATTATGGCAAAGGCATCTTTTACCTTTGAAAAAACAATCAACAGTTTTTCCTAATCCTTGGCCTTCGGGTTTCCCGTGCTCAGGATGGCTACCTGGGCGATGAGTTCAAGCCCCAGACAGAAGTGGCTCTGTCCCAGGACTGCACCCACCAGGGGGAGCGGGCCTACCACTGAGACGCAACCGGACTGTCCCAGTGCTAGACTGCGAGCGACAAGGTTAACGCTGAATTCTTGACGGGTGCTCTCTTAAGCCAGTGAAGGATGGATTTTGGGTGGAAAAGACAACGACAACCCGAGTACAGCTGGACACGAGGAGAGCAAGAGCGGAAGCTGCACGGCTTCCAATGGGAGGATACCGCGAAGGAGAAAGCCGTCCACCGAGAAGCAGAGTTGGACCGGGTCACATTGACCTTTGGTAAAACGGAGGGCGGAAGGTCACATGTTGGCTGAGTGGGAGATAGGGGACAGCCCTATCTCTCACGAGGGGGGGGGGGTCGGAGGGGGGGGGCAGGGCGGGGAGGGGGTGGTGTGTCCTTCAAAGCACGTTTGGTGAGCTTGCTCCAAAAAGGGGAGAAGGAAGAGTGAGTAGAGCTGCTCAGTGCCACACTACTCAAAGTGCACTCAAACAGCAGGACTTCCCCCGGCTACAGAGGGAGACACAGAGAGGCCGGAGGGGGACGGGACTCAGGGCAATCAGCCGACATGGGAACCCTCTTTTGAACGTTTTGTTGGCCTTTTGAACGTCTGAGTTAGAGAGGACTTTTTGTGCTGGTAGCGCTGCAGATTTAAGGAGATAAACATCTGAGGGAGAAAATGTATAGTCTCTAATTATGTGCGGTGCATCGTCGAATATGAGTTGGAAATGTCTCGGCATGCAGCCTGTCTTTGTTAAGATTCTAATATACGGCAAGTGAACGTCATGGGCCATCAATCTGGGAGGTCTTAAAGCGCTTTATAAAATAGAAGATTTTCATTGATATATTTCACACCGTTTAGTCTTCAAACTCCAAGCAGTAGACCAGAAGGATCTGTGACAATTCGATTTTGGATATCTAGATATATATTTCACCAATGACACCAAAAGCTGCAGCAAGTAAATAGACACCATCAATATTGTGTTAAGAGTTAAGAGAAGTTCATGTTTTTCATCATTTGAAAATGATTAGCCAACCTTGAGTGAATTCACGTGAAACTGGCCCAGAATCACCATTTTCCGCACAGGCAGAATGATGACGAAGCTTACATCAACAGAATAACCCAAAGGAAGAATATTGCCAAAAGGTCCAAAAGTAGTGATTGAATAAATGGAGACGTTTATTGATGTAAAGTAAAGGTACAGTGAAATGCATGTTAATTCATTGTGATGACCCTTGGCTCGGCCTTATAGTGACCACTTTGAGTTGTGTCCACTTGTTGACTATAAAGGAAGAGGGCAGAAGTGTTGAGACACAAGTTTCAGAGTCCCAGTTTTGGCCTTCACAGAATACCTCTGAAAAATAGATGAGAAACCTCCAAGTGACTGAATCTGGTTGAATCTTCATGAAGGAGGTCAGGTAGTAGCGGACTCACACTGTTTGAAGGCAGGGGCGAAAAAATAAAAAGGGCACATTCTGCACAACATGGGGCCCCACCAAGTGTGCAAAAAGCTATGATGCATCACGTATGGCACTTTCTCTCGTATTCACCACTCTGTAAGGGCATTAAGAGGGCACTCATTGAGGCACGTTATCGAATTATCTTGTTGTAGAAGGCTCATCATCATAATTTATTGTATGAAGGGGCACCAGAGGGCACCCAATAATTCTTTTCACATGTAAAGGGCAGCCAATAAGGCACTTTTCTCTCTCGCCACTCTTGAGGGCACTATTTCAACCATGGAGGCCCCCCCCCCCCCCCCTGAGTCCGCCACTGAGGTCAGGAATAGAATCGGCACTGAGTTGACTGTTCTCTTTCCACATTGGGCACCGGAAATCCTTATTTGATGGCAGTCGATAGATTTAGATCATATCCTGCTTTATTTAGAGCAGAGTTGGAAGAGTTAGTTTAGTTGCCTGTGGTTTCGTTCTCCCTGTTTGGACGCCTCAAGCTCATGAAACAGAAGAGATAATCGATTGAAGCGGACAAAACAAAGTTACACCCTACTGTCACCATCCTGCTGTGTAGAAGTAGTGTGCTCATTATAAATAACAACATCCCACTGTTATTCGATTATAACATAAAAAAAAATGATATTGTACATATTTATGTCTGATAGACAATCCTATGTTAAATGTTTGAATAAGATCCACCCATTCAATTGATTTGAACCTTGTGTAGTGGATGCAGCCAGGAACAGAACTGCAACTAACAGAGTGCATGTAGGTACAGTAGCATAACCACGGTATTGATGACGCTGCAGGAGCTTAGTTTCTCACTACTGAATATCTGTTTTTCTGCCGGTACCTGTAGGGAGTGTTCTCTAGTGACCCACGTGTCTATTTCCTGCGTAGTGCCTGACCTTTTGCGTGGATATATATAGAGCATAATTTGCTTATATTGTAGCAACCAGAAGCATTCTGCTTTGTCATGTCCCACTACGACCACATCCAGAAGGGCCATTTATTTATCTTTACTGCTGACGGTGTGATTTGAATAGATTTAGTGTGCTTCGGGTAGAAAACAAAAAAAAAAAACTCTTGAAATGCCTCTTTTTGTTAGTTACTGCACGTAAAAAAAAAAAAGACGGCTTGAAATGTAGCCAATTTCAGTTGAATAATGTTTGGTGATCAAAATGACACACTGTAATTGATATACAATAAAGGATCGGATTCCTAATTGTTCTGATACTCGTCGGGTTCCCGTCAGTCATTCATCGGCCTAACAATAATAATCAGAATCAACGCAGCAAGACCGGACGCATGTAGACTCCAATATGTTGGACTTCAATATTTTTTACCATTCTTTAAATACAGTCATTGGTCATAGGCTAGCCCAACGTTGCATATAGTTAGTGAAAACCATGTCCCGATGGGTTTGACATGAGGCGCCAGTGATCCAGCAGGTGGTGGTGTGGTGTCGACCAGGAGCCCGTAACTAAGCGCTACTGAAGCGCAGCTGCCTGCAACTCTCCTCCAGCCTCAGACCGTCTGGCTACTGCTACTGATGCTGCTGCAGTCTGCATCCCGGATAAAACCCGTCCCAAGTCATGTAGTTATTACTTAGTACATCACCATTGACAAAAGAAGACAAATCCACTGGCCGTTGAAGTTTGAAGCGTTCAAAGCAGCCGGGGGTAAAACAGCGGCTGCCTCTGGTCTGGTTAGGATACTGGTCCACCGGGTAATGGACGAGCACACTGATCCACAGGGTCCTCAGCATCTCGGATGTTTTTACGCGGTCCTTCCAGTCAAAAAGACTCAAGTGACCGAAAAAAATAAGACGTCTACCGGTTTAGTTTATGTGCGCTAGATTGCCAAACTGCTGCAGGTATAGCCACTCAGCACTTTGCAGTGCAGGATTCCCGTGCAGAGGAGAGCAGACCGGAGCACGGACACTTTCACCGGGCAGCAGCAGACCAGAGCACCGACACTTTCACCGGGCAGCAGCAGCCAGCAGACACCCGCCAAATCCAGTCCATCTGTCTGGTGGAACGGAAATTGAACTCTTGTTTCACTTGAGAAATGTGGTGAGTGAGCTATTAAGGGTTATTAACAATTATGTTCATTCTGATGAAAATATATGTAATATTTCTGTTATTATACAGCACTTTAAGCCTACCCCCAAGCATCTCTTTCTATTACATTTCTTTCAACAAATTCTAGGCCTCCTATTGGTCAATTACAGGTGGAAATGGACAAGGTTCCTACATTATTTCATTTTTTTTCTGACAGTAGGCTTGTCTCAATGTTGAGAGGACAAGATCAGATACCAGTGTGTATCTGTCCATGTGAATATTATTTCTGTGTCCCTCTCTTTCCAGAAAGGAAGTCTCAATGACCTTGTAAGATGTTTTCACACCACAGAGAAAGGTAAGCAAAGACAATTAGGTTGGCCTTTTTTCCTTTCCTCCTCTTTTTAACCCCATTTTGTTGTTGTTTATGACCATGTAGTTCTAACGACAAGCCCTTCTAACGACATCTACGATCTGACACTAGTAACAATCTGTTGAACAAATAGATGATGTGTAGGCCTGCTTTTAGCAGAGTGATGAGTAAGAAGTTTGAAAGAGAAAATAGCTGCTCTTGCACTCATGTAGCCTGTATGATTTCCACAATGAAGTCGGTGTTACAGATCAGGCAAATCATATTGTGTCTCATTTGTTCTTCACAGTAATAGATATGCTTGAGATATCAGTGATGCAGTTGTACTTAGAGATGGAGACACCCTAAAAGTCTCTGTCACTCCTCTGCTTCCTCCGCTACTCTCTCTCTCTCCCTCTCTCTCTCTCTCTCTCTCTCTCTCTCTCTCTCTCTCTCTCTCTCTCTCTCTCTCTCTCTCTCTCTCTCTCTCTCTCTCTCTCTCTCTCTCTCTCTCTCTCTCTCTCTCCCTCTCTCTGTCTCTCTGTTGCTCTCTAATACACACACACACACACACACACACACACACACACACACACACACACACACACACACTCACACACACACACACACACACACACACACACACACACACACACACACACACACACACACACACACACACACACACACACACACACACACACACACACACACACACAGACAGACAGACAGACAGACAGACACACACACACACACACACACACACACACACAAACACACACACACACACACACACACACAC